>NW_011354251.1:0-5079 GCF_000735185.1 Notothenia coriiceps | reverse complement strand
CTGTGTCTGATTGGGCGGAATGCAAACCACGCCCCGTCAAACTCCCAAAAACTTTTGTGAAGCCGCCATTTTATTATCCTTGCATTGCATTATTAGCATTAGCATTATAACTTATGACAACACAAAATAAAACATGGGAGCGGTGGAGAGTAGGAGGTGTCGGCGTTCTGGCCGTTTACTTGGAAGCTGCTGGGAGTCCCAGCAGCTTCTACTGAAGCCAGTCCACAACTCCGGGGACTTCCGGCCGGGGATTTTGGGCGGCAGTATACGCCGTGAAGTTGTTTGCGGCCTGCCAGTAAACCCAAAGCAGAAGAAGAAGAATTGACGTCAGCGGCTTCATTTGCCTAATCCATCCCCAGGAACTAATTTCCGGTGTGAACGCGATCTCTACTTAGTTCATGAGAACTAAAGAGTTCTCAGGAACCTTTGTGGGAAAAGTACTTGGTGTGAGTGCGCCTATAGTGTGCTTTATTGTGATTCATAATATTTGTATTCATTCAGTTATCATGGTCAAAATCATTTAAACTTGTAAAACACTTCTTAGCCTCAAGCAGGTAACCTTTACTTTTAAAAGAGCCATTCTGCCCCCTATGCCACCAACTAAATGTTGTCTGGAGCCGAAAAACATATTCAATAACAAAGCTTATTTAAGGTTTTATATATAATTATACTTTTTTTTATTATGATTTTTTTATAATTAAAGATGTTATAACAACTGATTGAAATAATGTCAACATAGCAAACCTAAGAAACAAAAGGTAACATTTATTCATGCTAAACTTGCACAACTAAACACTTTTCACTAAAACAGTCTTTAGATTTGTTGTATTCCCTTTCAAAGAAGGCTCTTTATTTATCACCAAGGACAATGCAATTGTTCACTCTGTTATATAGCACAGTACACAAATATAAACAGGACCTTTACACATGAGGACTGAATACATATAAACATACTGTAGACAAACAAACACATTCATGTTTTGTTATGGCAAGGTGTTCAGAGCAAACTGAACACTCTGTGTTTTTGGGCCAATCGGGACTTAAAATGGCAACCCTTCGGTCCCCAAGCCATGTCCCTATAGACTGAGCACTTAGATTACATTTACAAAAAATAATATTAGGTTCAACTTCACATTATTATTGCTTTCAAATATCCTAATACAGTTATGTGAAATGTGTCAACGTTTCAGTTTTGTCAGTCTATGTTAACTTTAGCTCAGTAGAAACAGCTAGATTCTTTGGTAGCAAAAATAAGAATAAGACAACAATAAGAAACTCTATTATGAGTCATGTTTTTTTTGTCATTAAATTATATTTAACTGAGACTTTTATTTTAAGCACATCTAGATTGTTGGCAATGCCTAGGGAGCTAAAGGACACTTTGACATCTTCTCTCCAGGGTCTGGGAGTCGAACCACTAACCCATTGATTGGCAGACGGCCAAACACCCCTGAGCCACAGCCTTCCTTTGATCTTTTCCTTTAGCTCTACTAACAACACACACATGCACACAAATACGTGGGCCTTGAGGCATGGCCTCTCATCTCAAAGGCAACAACATTTCACACGCCATATATTATGTGCTGCCTCACAGCCCTCCCCCCCAGAAGCGGTATAGTATCCGAGCCATTTATAGCCTGTCTGAGCGCTGCACTGACACACTGATGTGATTGAATGAATGTAGGCCAGGCTTTAATGGACACAGTGGCTCTCAGTGTGTGCATGTGATGGACTGCTCTATTCATGTTGATATAGCCATGCAGTTCACAGCACACACTTAGCGATGTATTGATTCCTCGAGGTGTAGCTGTGGTCTCACTGTTCGGCTGCAAAGCGATCCATGTGGCCACACCGAGACAAGCTGCCATTAAACTGTCAAATCATTCCAGATGAAATCACGTAAATACCCTTTAACTCAGAAAAGATCTAAAAGATTGTGTAAATTGTATTTATATGAGTTGTAAACAAGATGATGCGTTGTGTGTTTAAGCATGTCTGGCTCCTGCAGAACAACAGTCATTATTATCATCATTTAGTGAGCTCATGCTTCATTATATATGTAAACAGTCTGTATAACAAACATTAGGAATATGTTTATATATTGACAGACTTCCATAGAAATATAATGTATATATAATCAGACACCTGTCCTTATGCAGTAGGCCTTGTTTTATTAAGATTTTGATCATTTTGATAGTACGCATTGATTTCTGTTGTCTTGTTTTTGCTCTTCTCCTAGGTGAAAAAAAAACATGTTTACAAGTAGTCGGGAACCGTCTTACTAAGATAAGAAATCAAAACACCTTGTTTTACACTCCACCAATGTGAACGTTAATCCAGTATAAGGTAAAAATGACTTTTTCATTTGAGCATTATAAAAAAAAGATGATGTTTATATAATCCTGTCCCACCATTAAAATCACAGGATTGCATTGTTTACGTTTATTTAGCAGTACTCACATTTCACTACAGCTATCTTTATTATTGTACATCCTGGTGGTGGCATGAATATGCTATAGTGTTTATGGGGGCGTTACCCATGCTTATAAGTAACATTCCCATTTATGATAAATGGGAATCATCATTTAAAACACCTGGAAAAGTGCAGATTTCAAACTGGCTTCTTTTATTTTTGCTCTTAACTGAAAAAATAAGAGAAATGTAAAGTAATGATGCTGCATTGAGCCCAATGTGTATCAACATCTAGATGTTAGTCTTATGAGTTCATTTCCAATAAGGATCACCTCTCAGTCTGTTAAAGACTGTTAAAGTGTGTCAAAGTGATTTAATTGGACTGATATGACGTTAACGATTCAATCAGCTCACCTTGAGCAGAAAGCTGATGCTCATGGAAAACCATGTTATTTATGTATACAATAGGTGATAGGCGGACACACTTCTGATAATCTTATGTTTACCTTTTTTTTGGTCTTCATCATTCCTTCTTTATTTTAACTGTTTGAAATGTGTTCCAAATGTCATATTTGTACTAGTGTCATACAGTAGTGCAGATGGGATGGACTCACCGTGTCCGTTCCATACTTCAGCGAGGTGACACTCCCCCTCTCCGGCTTCTTTACAGTATTCCACAACGTCAATCACTCTGGTTGCCGGAGTAACCGGGACCTCAGTAAGCATCTGCTGGGTGTCATTGAGGTAAACTGTCAGGATCACCTGTAACCATAGAAACAAATATGTCAGATGTCATAAAATGGCTTAATGTATATCACCTTTCCACTTCAGGAACATGAGCATAATGGAAGTTCTTCTCACTGATTAGTGATTGGGTTCAAAGAGATCAACTCATTCACTTTGGTCAACCAATCGATCAACATGGTTCCAATATTAACCAGTGATAAAATCAATCACTCCTGTTCCGATCTCAGAAACAGGAAGCAACCTGGCTGATCACGTTCAGATGGGAGAGGAAAATCAAGGTAGACAAAATCAAGGTAGACAAATAAAGACAGTGACCATCAGCTCAAACAAACCATCTATCACTCCCCCCGTATTTTTTTTCTGTTTTGTTTATCTCTTTTTGTATTTCTTTGTCTTTTTTTTGTTGTGTTCTCTTAATTCTCTGTCAAAGCGTCTTTGAGTTTCATGAAAAGCGCTATAAAAGTCCCATGTATTATTATTATTATTATTATCAGATCCATAGATACGTAGATACATTAGCAGAGTGTGAATACACAGTGTACCAACGGAAAATGAAAGAAATCCAATCAGAGACAGCCCATGTACAGGAAGTCAACTTGTCTTTGAAAGCACAATATAAACCTGAGCTGAAGAAGGTACATTTGATCTAACGTTGATGTGTTAATGCTCATTATTAATCTGGAAACACATTGAAAAAACATTCATGCAAATGAATCACATGACCAAGTTTGACACAAAGTTGCTCCTGTAATAGCAGAACAGATGTTTACCATGGATAGCATGGCATTGAAAAGGCAAAGAAAGCGGAGGAACTGGTTCCTTAGGTTTAGTGAAAACAGAGGAAAGGCAATTTGCCGAACCATGACCCATTTTTCTAAAATTGCACAGAAGAGGGAGATAGCGGAAAGGGTCACCCCCGTAGGAACAGATAGAGCTCGCAGTGTGAATACTACACACTGCAGCACACATTATACAGCAGCTTTGTCAATGCTTTAGCTAAGTGCCGGAAAATTGTCAGACCATATGCTAATAATTCAGAAATCATGTTACAATAAAGTAAAAGAGCCTTGGATTTATCTCAACAGATTAAAACTTGATTACAACACTACACTTGTAATTAATAGTATTTTAAACAGGTGCTTCATCAGGATTAATCACAGATTATTATTGTGATTAACGCAAAAATGTTTATAGATTGACAGCACTAAATGTCATCTTTAAGACATCAAGACAAACATATTGTCAAGTGATTAGAAGGTCATTGAGATAACAGCAGTATGAAACAACACACAGCCATCCATCTGACTTAGCAACACATTGATCACAGCTCTGTAATTACCTATCAATAATGGCTTGCATAAACAAGACATGCACATACATAGCCCTATAGGACAAAGGTTTATTTGAATGTGATCAAATGAAAAGGTAAACCATCTCATCTTTCCATCCATATTAAATCAGAAAGGTTCCAAAACCCAATGTATATTACTATTTAGTTAGTTTAGTTTAGATTTATATAATCAAGGGAGTGTAATATTGACAGAATAAAAAAGATATTGGTTGGGTTTATCATTTTTAACATTTATCAGCTGATCCCCTCTGAAATCATTCTGTTATCCAATCCTCAGAATTCTGCAGGAAAAAGATTAAAATAGCAATCAGAAAAGGACATCCTGTGTTATCGCCAGTGATGTCATCGCCAATGTCATGTCAGATAGTCATCGGCATTTCAAGATACATTTAGGGTAATCTGGGATAGGAACACACCGAGGCACACACACACTGATACAGATGCACTTTTAATCTCAATGCTCTCTCTCTCTCTCTAGCTCTGAAACACACACACACACACACACACACACACACACACACACACACACACACACACACACACACACATTGGGACCTCAGAAATCGGGA
>NW_011354250.1:0-1931 GCF_000735185.1 Notothenia coriiceps | reverse complement strand
CATGACTTCTAGTGAAAACCACCCTTGAATGATGGGAGTGGTCGACTAAAAGACTTTAGGAATCCAAACTACAACATATAATAAGTACCCTGTATCAAGATTGATGCAAAACAAGTGACATTTGACCTTTTGTAGAGAGGTTTAGAAAAACCCAACTTCTGGGGTCATTTGGGTGCATTTGAACCCATCGGTCGATTTTGATGATTGACACCTCTTTTGAACCGTTAGAGCCAATGGAATCGAGGGGATGTTCCTAAATCCACCTACACCTTAGCATGAGGAGTGAGAGTGATGCGCACGCAGCTTGCCCAAACCGAAAGCTACGTTACACTCTGAAAACTGAAAACTAGGCTTATTGCCATAAATACGATGATGGATTGTCAGTAATCGTTTCAAAGTGACACAGACACATTGGATTAACCTTCAGCAGCGTTTTTATCGTTTGAATGCCATTGAACAGAACTTTTGATCAGAAAACAGCAAAGGTGAGACATATCTTCCGTTTTGGCTCAGCAAAGCTACGTTGTGTGTTGTCTGTGTTTGACTTCGCTGCCCTGAGTTCTGATCGCTCAGTGATGATACTTATACCTCTAGAATCTGTGGAGTCTCAGCTTTAATCTGATATATTGTTTGTGCTGATCCGATAAGTAATAAAGTATTTAGACCGTGACTTCTGTGCTAAGTGCGTTAGCACTCTTTCGCTTAGTGCTAATTCAGAGGCTTGGTGATAGCCTTGTGTTCCTTTCAGTAATTTGTTTTCGTATCTTCAGTTAGCTGAGTTTCTCCCCGTTACGTGGGGGTCTTTGGGGTCCCATAGGGTCCCACAGGGTCCCACAGGGTCCCACAGAGGCCCACAGAGTCCCACAGGGTCCCATAGTCCCATATATTCCAAAAACATCTAAGGGTTCAAAGAGTCGTTAAAAATCATCAAATACCTCAAAGGACCTTAGATGTCCTGTTTTCCACTGAAATGAGACCTGTTCTGGTCCCATGCTGAAGTTACTGTTAGATCGCAGTTAATTCAACTTGTGAACCTGTCTGCTTTACCACCAACCAGGCGTCAGCGTACAGTATATTTAAGTGTCCAAGAGAGTCCAAGAGAGTCCAAGAGAGTCTCATAGATCCTCAAAGAGTCTTGAAGAATCCTGAAGAGTCTAAAAGATCCTAACAGCCTGAGACTCTTTGAGTTAGGGTGTCTAGTTCCTGATTAATTTAGTGCAAATAGAGTTTTAAGACCTGCTTCCTGTGTCCCAGGCTGCTGGCCTAACGCTGAGGACCAGCAGGAGTGTAATGGCGACCGTTGCCTAGTAACAGCGACGCCCTCTCACATCCAGACTGAAAGCTACAGGTTCTGCTGCTGCAACAGAGACCTCTGCAACACAGAGTTCATTGAAGCCCCTCCCCCTGAGCTGCCCCCCGACCAGAGGCACACAGGTGAGACACACACACACACACACACACACACACACACACACACACACACACACACACACACACACACACACACACACACACACACACACACACACACACACACACAGGTGAGACAACTGAGGTGGGAAGTAGTGGAGTAAAAATACTTTGTTACTGTACTTAAGTACATGTTTCTGGTATCAGTACTTTACTCCACTACTTATTTTTCTGACGAATTTTTGACTTTGACTTCTTACATGTTGAACCCAAATACCTGTACTTTCTACTTCTTACATGTTGAATACAAATACCTGTACTTTCTACTTCTTACATGTTGAATACAAATACCTGTACTTTCTACTTCTTACATGTTGAACTCAAATAACCTGTGCTTTCTACTTCTTACATGTTGAACACAAATACCTGTACTTTCTACTTCTTACATGTTGAACTCAAATACCTGTACTTTCTACTTCTTACATGTTGAACCCAAATACCTGTACTTTCTACTTCTTACA
>NW_011354249.1:0-2684 GCF_000735185.1 Notothenia coriiceps | reverse complement strand
TCACCCACACCAAATCATGGCATCACATCACCCCGGTCCTCAAAGAACTCCACTGGCTCCCCGTCTCACACCGCATTCACTACAAACTCCTGGTCCTCACCTATAAAGCCCTCCACCATCTGGCCCCCCCCTACCTCACTGACCTCCTCATCCTCTACCAACCACCCCGGTCCCTCAGATCCACCTCAGCCGGTTTGCTTTCAATCCCCAAGGCCAAACTCCGGAGCTTCGGCGACAGAGCCTTCTCTGTGGCAGCCCCGAAGCTCTGGAACTCCCCCCCCCAAGACCTCCGTGAGTCTGATTCCCTCACCCTGTTCCAGTCCCGTCTCAAAACCCACCTCTTCAACTCTGCTTATCCTTAAACCCGCCCCTCCCCCCTCTGAACCGACATCCTCCTGCCTGCTTTTCTGTTTTGATTTTGTTTTTGTTTTGATTTTGTTTTTGTTTTTGTTTGTGTTTTTGTTCTTGTTTTGTTTGTCGACCTTACTCGTAATGTAAAGCGTCTTTGGGTCTAGAAAAGCGCTATATAAATCCCATTTATTATTATTATTATTATTATTAATCATAATTTTGTGCTGCCTTTGTCTGGGGATGTCACTCTTATCAGCTGTTCTTATCAGCTCTCCACATCTACAGAATAACTGCTCCCTAGGGCACATACTCCTCAACCAACCTCCTCGTAGAGTCTAAAGCAACAGAGAAATTATTATCACATACCATTAGTTATAATGAACACTTATCTTTACTTCATGTACTTCTCTCTCCTTATGGAAAAGCACCCTACCATTAAAATTGGTGGGGGGCCCACTGAAGCTGCATATATACGGCACAAAATTAAAATAAATGAATCAGCAGAAATTCAGTTCACCCCTCATATCCCCACACTATCCTATGATAGCCTATGGAATGCATATACTTCTAATATGTTAAGCTCACATTGCAGTGTCACTGAGGTTACAGTAACGCCAGACTAGACCAAGACAAATCCCCCAGTCTGCTTCCCCTCTGGTGTTGGAATGCGTTTCATAGACATACGTTGCTTTGACATTTTCAAACCCTATTGAACTGAGCCTGGCTCATGCATGCCCTCTCAATTTGTCTCCAACCCCACCTGTGGAGACTGAATCTGAACGTGTGTGTAGCTGCGGTGTTTGCATTGCGTTAGAATTACTGCATTATAAGAAAAGACAAGATAAAATGTACTTTATTGATCCCAAATTGGGAATTATTTTTGTTGCAGCAGCAAAACAAGGCATTTCACATAATTTGAAATTAAAAGAGTAGAAATAAACAATTCGAAAATAGAAACATCTCAAAATAGAAATAAAACAGCATTAGAGAGTAACAAATATACAGATGACCATGAAGATAACATATCAATAAACTGTCTGGCAAATAAAACACTATTGAAGGGCCAATATTCAGTTAACCCAATATAAAAGCAGGATATTATTTACATTAGGTATTATACACTAGGTACACTGTATTAAAGAATATTACTGAGAGTGTGTTTAGGTGCAACAGGCCTAACTCTTTACTCCATGGCTCTTTCTGACTTTTCTTCCCGCTCCACTGTAAAAGGAGAACCCTCATTGCTGATTCTAAAGAATGCTGGGTAATTTGATCACTGGCTCTTTCCTCTGATCGAGACACTGGTTCTTTATATCGCTGAACAAGCTGCAGCCTGACATTTGGTCATGATTGAGAAATGTGCTGTTTTGAAGGGGAGTTTAGCCTGTGGGTGATGCACATTGATTTTTAAAACAATGGATATTAAATCTGCTAAATATTGCATAATAACAATAACCTAGAGACTACATAACATTTGTACACTCTGTTGTACATTGAAACCACACCTGCAGCGCCTTCACTGTGTTTACCTTCAGAACAGCTGAATAGAGATCGAGGCTGCTACGTTTCTCTCTCTCTCTCTCTCTCTCTCTCTCTCTCTCTCTCTCTCTCTCTCTCACACTCACACACACACACACACACACACACACACACACACACACACACACACACACACACACACACACACACACTGCCCGATTATTCCCCCTATTACTCGTTTTATGAAGGAGGTGTCCGGTCACCAGGGCGCATGATGTGTAAATATCCCAATTTGTGTTCTGTGAAACTGAAAACGATATGACATTGTTTTTGTTACTTTTGTTGCAGTTGTATATGTCTTACATGTAATTTAGGTTAACTTTCTGTTTTATTTAGATGCTTTTATTTTGAACGCGAGTTTACGCTGTTGACAGGAAGTTGTTGTTGCTATGGAAACGTGAAATGCTACATGATGTGTGTGTGTGTTCGGTGTATGTGTGTGTCCCACACCGGCATTTGTTTTCAAAGTACCATGAACAGTCATTTACACACATCTGGCTAACTCCATATGTGTATTCCCAAGTGAAAGAAGTTTGTTTAATCTTAATCTCGATGTAGGCTAGTGCACCGGAACGAACGCCACTATCATAATATCTTCTGAAAACAAATGCCCACACATACACACACACACAGACACATACACAAACATACACACACACGCGCTGGCGACCGGACATCTTCTTCATAAAACTAATAATATGGCGTAATAATCGGGCAGTTTCTAACCATAAGAAAGTATCTTGGGCGAACGAGAAAGTATATTGTGCGCACAAATTAATAAAGCGTGGCCTTGT
>NW_011354248.1:0-1900 GCF_000735185.1 Notothenia coriiceps | reverse complement strand
ATCCCAAAGTTTCCTCCAGAGGGAGTTTCTGTCCCGTACACTCACCACCTGCCTGAAACGCCTCCATTGAGCTAATTTCTTTACTTCCGTAACATACTGTAGGGACATCACTGTAACACTCGCGCTTCTATCAGCTAGTGCTCCAACACTACATGAAAGGGCCGTGACATCTCTGAGCAGTTGACCAATCACAACAGAGCTGGCCAGCTAACCAATCAGAGCAGACTGGACTCTGGTTTTAGACAGAGGGTGAAAAGAGGTGCTGCAGCACAGGCAGTATGAGAAAAATAAAATACCTTTTTGAACATTCATCAAGTTTATTCCTTTCCTGCAGGTATGACAGTGGAGAACAGCCGCCTGAGTGGGGAAGAAGGGAGTAGTGTCACAGTTGAATGCCAATACAGCGAGAGATACAGGTATTTTATTGCCACATACATCCTTTTACAATTGTGTCAGCTGTATTTACCATCAGACCATGTAGAGTCCTCATTTTTAAGTCGACATTTTCTATAGCATCAGCAAAGTTAGGAAAGATTGTTATTTGTTCAATATATTTTTATATACTTTTTATTATTGACATAGTTTGTCTATACAAAAACACAAACTCTTGTTTTACATGTAGTTAAAAAGGGGTAAAGTGTGTATGTAAAGTTAGAATAATGCTGATTGAAATAGTTAACTATACTTCATTAAGGGCAGAAACACAGAGGGATATTATATATAAATATACAAACACACATAAATACATACACACATACTCATATACATATTCACACCTAAAGATAAGTTCATACAGTAAGTAAAATAACTAAAAACAACCAGTATACAGTAAAGAAAAGAAAAAACAGATTCATATTTTGGCCCTACTTCAATTTGTTCAATATCTGCCATTCTTGCTAAACTGTGATGGACACTCGCTGTGAATGTTTGCCCACAGAGAGAGTGAGAAGAAGTGGTGTCGGAGTGGAAACTGGAGCTCCTGTCTGTTGGCGGGATCTGAAGGGAGCAATGACTCTTCAGTGGACATCAAAGATGACAGATCTGGGTCTTTCACCATAACCTTTAAGAAGCTTCAGATGAGGGATACAGGCTGGTACTGGTGCTCTGCGGGACTTCAAAAGATGCCCGTGCATGTGCAGGTCAAACCACGACCCATGACTAGTAGGTTGACAAATCCAAATGAATATATCAAGTTAAACTTTATATGAACACAGGATAGAATTTAAAATTCTTCTTCTCGCCTACAAAGCCCTTAATGGGCAGGCGCCATCTTACCTTAAAGAACTCATTATACCCTACTGTCCCACTAGGGCAGGGGTCTGCAACCTTTTTGACCAAAAGAGCCATTTTGCTCCTTTTGCCAAACAAATTAATTGTCTGGAGCCCCAAAACATATTTCATAGCTTGATAGCTAATAAAGTTGTATTTATTGTTACATCATACAAAAACTACAGTTTTTTTGCATTTATTAGGTTATTTATTACGTTATATAAAACTGTTAACCTCTAATAAGAAACAAAGAACTCCTATAAGGAGAATTAAAAATAATACACAGGCCTACTTTAAAATAAATTAAACACAGCACTTGGGGAGTCCTCTGCACATTTGAAAGAAAACAAATATTATTAAAATGGGCCCACTTTGAAATAAATAAAACATATAGCTGCACCCTAAAAAAAGTTAAAGGTAGGGTAGGTAAGAATGGAGAAACCAGCTCGAGTGCGCTAGAATTTGGTGGGGTGCTAGTGGATCGCCGGAGCTGTTAGATTAACATTAACATGCTTATTGTAGTTGTAAATGCACTGCCTTGCGGCCTGTAGTAGCACCGTCCTTGATGGACCATATGTGTGGGCTGGACCTGTATTTTACAGGAAAGGAGTGAGCAGAGAGTAGAGTAGTT
>NW_011354247.1:0-2943 GCF_000735185.1 Notothenia coriiceps | reverse complement strand
AGGGCTAGCCTGTTACCAGGCAACGGCTCTCCCACTGGATTGTGGAAGCGATTGCTCTGGCTTACACGAGTCAGGGTTTGCAGGCACCAACGGGCCTGAGTGCTCATTCTACTCGTGGACTGGCTACATCCTGGGTTGTGTTCAAGGTTGTTTCCATCCAAGACATTTGTGCAGCAGCGAGCTGGTCCTCACCGCTCACTTTTGTCCGCTTTTACAGGCTAGATGTCTCTGCTCCAAGTGTGGCCCGCGCAGTGCTGGGCCCCGTGTTGAGACAGGGTTCTACCTGTTAAGTTCTGGTTGTTTTGGTGATTATCGAGATAAGCATGTCTTGCAATACGGGAGTTTCAATATCCCATAGTGAGACATCGAACGGAGTGTTATGAATGAGAACTATAGGTTACTTACGTAAACTCAGTTCTCAGAGTAACATGAAGTGAGATGTCTCACCAGACGGCCCTTCTTGCTAAGGCGAAGCGAGAAGAGGTGCTTATTTTGAATGACGCTGCATCGTAGCGCAAGCTACTTATAGGGTGGGTGGATTCCCTGACGTAGACGTCAAGATCACCAGCCAATCAGGATTGGCGTAATGAGATTGATGCTTCTGTTTGCATACGCGTTGAGGCGCATCCCATAGTGAGACATCTCACTTCATGTTACTCTGAGAACTGGGGTTACGTAAGTAACCTATAGTTCTGTATTGCCTTTTATTGATTGTGATTGAAACACTTTCTTATTATTTATTTTAACTAATAAACTATTTAACCTTTTTGTTTGACATCAGCCATTATAAATAATATGGCCATCTGAGTGTGTGTGTTACTGTTTGTGGTTTGTTTTTAACTGTGTAATACAGTTAATGATTCCAAATGTTAGAGTTTCTTATTTTCATACCAAAACTTGCACTACTGTTAAAAATAAATAATAGCAAACCAAATTATGCATTTGGGACTTTTTGTTGTTGTACCGAACCCGTACAAAACCGTGACCCCCCAAACCGAGGTATGAACCGAACCGTGACTTCTGTGAACCGTTACACCCCTAATTCCAATGGCTTGGGTCCATTAAAATATCAGTTGTATTAAAACATTTCCATTTACTATACATTAAAATGAGGTGCTGGTGTTGGAGGCAGAGTGTCCTAAGAAGGGTCCTTGAGGCTTAAAAAGAGGGCTTAATATTGTGCTGTGGACATTATGCAACATGACAGTATGCTGAATTCAGCATTCCCATGAATGTGCCCACGCCCAGCCTTTATTTTATGCTAGCCTTTATAAGATATTAATATCAGTGATACTAGCACAGCTTATTTTTAGAATGTAACCATGAAGGCAGTGTTGGCTGCAGCCAATCAGAAAGCGTTTACAGGTGTCTTTCTGCTCATCAGTAATTCAACAACTTCTTCTCTCTCACATATACATCTACATATACACTTCACCTGTCCCGTTACCAATCAATGAAAAAATGAAAAAGGTTCTTATTTATGGGTTAACTGTCATTTTCGTGTTAACATGTGAAACAGTATGTTTTGTAAATGAAGGCTGGGCGCCACGCTGCAGGTCTATATGCCACAGTGAGCTGCACTCATTAAGGAAGGGAGGCTCAGTGTGGTGAGTTCAGTGTCCTCACACAGCAGACTTACCTGTGTGGTCCACTGAAGCATGGAGGTGAAAAAACACAAAGGTCAAAGTTAGACATTACAGAGAGCCAGTCTGTCACAGTTTAATGTAGCACCATGACTATGGTGATATCTTTGTGCCTCTATCCTGAGCTCGCAATTTAACATTTTTTAGCACAGAAAAAATTATTTTGCAAGCACAATTGACTCTAAGCCCTCTTACAAACTCCTGCTCCGTGCGCAAGCACTCCCTCCCTCTCTCTCCCTCGCTCGCTCAACCTCCCCACCCTGTGTGCGCTCAGGTTTGCCTGCGTGCTCGCTCAAGTTGGCACAGCGTTACAAATGTGCCACAAAACCAACCAATCGGAGAACTCGAGAAGGTCAATTCTGATTGGCTGTTTCGTCTCCAATCCTATCTTCTATCTGAGATACAGAAAGAGAGGGATTTGACATCAAGTTTGGCCAGAATAATACATTTCCAATGTTAAATAAATGAAAACCATTCACAGTTAAGAAATAGATATCAATTATTAATGCCATAAATGATTGAATACATTTACAGTTTCTTATTTATCCAGTATGATAGATTATGAGCTACGCACTGCAACCAAAGTATAGGGCATTTGACACGTTTCGCAAAGAAGTAAAAAAACGACCACATTCATCTGAACGAGAGAGATGAGTTATTGTTATTACAACATCATTCCACGATTATTTGAGAAGAAATCCTTTTAGTGGGTTAGGTACATTCTTAGATTAAGTGAGAAATGGATTTAACTTGTGTTTGACAGCTATCATACTGGAGAAATAAGAAACTGTAAATATGCAATCATTTATGTCATTAATAATTAATATCTAATTCTTAACTATGAATGGTTTTCATTTATTTAACATTAGACATGTATTAGTCTGGCCAAACTTGATGGCAACCTAAAATCCCTCTCTTTCCGTATCTCAGATAGAAGATATGATTGGAGACAAAACAGCCAATCAGAATTGACCTTCTCGAGTTCTCCGATTGGTTGGTTTTGTGGCACATTTGTAACACTGTGCCAACTTGATAATAATAATGAGGTTAAAATACATAAAAGTAAAATAAAAGCACGGTTAAAAAAACACAATATTAATAACATATTAAAAGCAGATCTGAGAAGGAGATGTATATGTTGTGATTTGATCACAAATAGGAATTCCATGAGCGGGCTAGATCTCCATGGTAACTTATGCTGTGCGGCTAACCTGCCCCGGAGCAGGTTAGGTTGCAGGCTAAGAGCTCAACTCAGTGAAAGCACCGCCTGCTGACCAATCAGAGCTCAGTGTGCGGAGTT
>NW_011354246.1:0-9006 GCF_000735185.1 Notothenia coriiceps | reverse complement strand
AGCTGAAAGTTGTCAACGGGTCCGCTGCCTCACAAGCTGCCGCCGCCGCAAAACGTAAACGTCGTTGGGACCAGACAGCTGACCAAACCCCCACAAATACTACACCCAAAAAAGTGTCCAGTTGGGATCAGGCAGACAACTCTGCTGAGGTAAGTCCTTCATGTTTCAGACTCTTACTGCTTGATGAATAATTGAATCTCCTTACTGTGGGTATGCCTATTTTTGGTTGATTCCTCTTTAAGTACTTGGTACGAATCCAGACATAAAGGCAAGTGGTTTTTCAAATGCTGTAAGAATAGACTTGTGATATTGTGGTTATAAAATGTAATTTATGGTCCTGTTATATTGCTGCTAAACCTCCCTGTTTATCCAGGTGTGGGGCTTCCTTTGTGCTGCAAGTAAGAAGGCAAACTGTATTTTGGCATATTTTATATTGAGGGATATAGCTAACCCTCAACATATTTTAAAATTGATGTTATTTTAAAGGGGACCTATCATGCTAAATGCACTTTGTGATGTATTTTATACATAAACATGTGTCCCCGGTGTGTCAGGGAACTCATGCAGCGTCAGAAAATAAAACCCTCTCTCTTTTCCTCCTTACCCACATCTCTAAAAACGGGGATACAACGGAGCTGATCGAGATTTGCGTCCGTTATGACGTAATATCGGCCCTATCAGAAACGTTGCTATCAGAAACAATGCCCGACTCTTTTGGACGTAATATGGTCGGTGTTTACATTAGCATGGCTAACACTCAGAGCTAACCTGTACTGGAGAGCATGTGTGTGAAGAAGCAGGAAGTAAAAAGGAACTCACCTTGTGGTATAACCGGCAAGAGAGAAAGCCTTTGAGCTCCATACTGTTTCAGAGAGAATCCTTGATAATCCATGATATGGCGTTTCATCACCGCAGTATTTAGTTTAGACGGTAGCTGCCGGGTCCCGCATGAGATCAGACCCCCCCCTTTTTTTTTTTTTTCAAAAATATATTTTTTAAGCTTTATACCCAAAATCTGCACTTTTGAGATGGAGGGATTTGAGGCATGGCTAGAATGGGTGATCTGTTTGGTGTTTTGAGCAAAACACTTCATAGACATATTTTTTTATATATCTGAGACCTATGCTATTGCCTAAAAATAGCATGATGGGTGACCTTTAGGGCTAAACGCAGGCAAAAACGGAAGACTTAGTAAGATGGAAAAAACATGGACGTTTTTGCAACGGCACAGCCTTGGTCCAACTCACTTTGTAAATCCCATATTCTCTTTGTATCTTTTAGACCCCAGGACACACACCAGGACACACCCCTGCACACACACCTTCAAACAGCCGATGGGATGAAACCCCCGGCCGCCCCAAAGGCAGCGAGACCCCCGGGGCGACTCCCAGTAACCGCATGTGGGACCCCACTCCCAGCCACACCCCCGCAGGTGCTGCCACCCCAGGCAGGGGCGACACACCGGGCCACGCCACACCCGGACATGGAGGAGCCACGGGAAGCGTACGAAAGAACCGCTGGGACGAAACCCCAAAGACGGAGAGGGAGACCCCGGGACACGGGAGCGGCTGGGCTGAGACCCCACGCACAGACAGAGGAGACGAGTCGGTGGAAGAGACTCCCACACCAGGGGCCAGTAAGAGGAAGTCTCGCTGGGACGAAACCCCCGCCAGTCAGATGGGATCCTCAACACCAACATTCACCCCGGGAAAAACCCCCATCGGAACGCCAGCTATGAACATGGCTACCCCATCACCAGGTAAATATGCATTAATGTTTGTTCTTGTTTTATGTCTCCGGGCATCTGACACCAGGAGCGTACTGGAGTTAATAATAATATTAAAATGTTATTTATATAGCACTTTTCATACAACACATGCAGCTCAAAGTGCTTAACAAAAAACCTGTTTGTTTTTTCACAAAACTGTGTTCCAGGGCTTAACATTCAATAAACTATTAACGTGTCGTACTCACTTAACGGGAAGAAACTCAGCTAACTGACGATACGAACCATTTTTTCCGAAACAAAACACAAGTCTCACAAGAAGCGTCTAAATGAGCCCTGAGCACACTTAGTCAGAACTCACCGTAGAAAGAGATTATTACTTATCGGGTCTGCACAAACAAGATATCGATTAGCAAGCTGAGATTCCACAGATTCTATAAGTATCAAAACTCGCGCCAGGGGAAGAACCCGGACATCACAACACGTAGCTTTACGGAGGAAAAACGGGAGGAATGTCTTACCTATGCTGTTCTCATCAAAAGTTGTGTTCAATGGCATTTCAAACGCTAAAAACGCTGCTGAAGGTTAATCCAATGGTCTGTCACTTTGAAATGATTACTGATAATCCATCTTCATATTTATGTCAATAACGGAGATTTCATATTAGCTGCTACGATAGTGTATTACAGCTTCCGGTTTTGGGCATCATCACTCATTCACCAATGGGTAATGTTTAGATGGATTTTAGGAACTTCCCCTCGATCCTATTGGCTCTAACGGTTAAAAAGAGGTGTCAATCATCAAAATCAAACAATGGGTTCCAGAGATTTAGCAAATCCACCCAAATGACCCCAGAAGTGGGTTTTTTTCTAAATCTCTCTAAAAAGGTCAAATGTCACTTGTTTTGCATCAATCTTGATACAGGGTTCTTATTATATGTTATAGTTTGGATTCCTAAAGCTTTTAGTCTACCATCCCATCATTCAAGGGTAGTTTTCACTATAAGTAATGTTTTCTTTTTTGGACGGACACTACAATTTACATTTTTTTACTATGTTCAATCTGAATTTACTTTAAAATAAAAACATCTATATTGATTCTGACTCGTCTACATCAAACTCACAGGTTTATCATTACTTTGAGAACAAAGATTATTAATTGTCCCCTTTTTTAGAAGTGTAGTTATAGTCATTTGTTCTAGGAATGTCATTTTCGAGCCTGAGACCTGGAAAACAGGCTCGGGGCTTAACAGGCTAAGATATGCGCAATTGCATTCATACTAACAATGTAGATGTGAGGATTGAAGGTTTATACTCTGTTGTTGAATCAGTTCCCTCTTCGGTTTCCCTCAGGTCACCTGATGAGCATGACTCCGGAGCAGCTGCAGGCGTGGAGGTGGGAGCGTGAGATCGACGAGAGGAACCGTCCTCTCACAGACGATGAGCTCGATGCCATGTTCCCAGAGGGATACAAGGTAAATAACCCCTACTTGCATCTCATTTTCAAAAATAAAGTACAAGTAAAGATGATTCAAAGGTCCATACGAACAAATTCAAAACTTCATTTCATCACAACAAAAGGTGTTGATCTGTGGAATAACAGTAATGATGAGACTATTATTTAGAAACCAAATCCTGAATGGTTATGAGCAGGTCCTGTGAACTCATACTTTTATTTCTTGTAACTGTAAAAGCTAACACACTAGCACAGATCTCACGGTATAAATAGTTTATTACTTATCGGATCTGCACAAACAAGATATCTAGTAGGGCTGCTCAATTAATCATATTTTAATCGCAATTACGATTATGGCTTGCAACGATTACGAAAACAACGTAATCGAAATAAAACGATTATTTTTTATTATTCTTTTTTTTTAAATTGGTTTTTCAGTTGAATTATACTTAAAGTTCAGGGTAATCAACTGTTAAAAACATTCTGTTCAAAAAAAAATGTTCAATAAATTGATTTTTCAAAGTAAATGGATAATCGTTTTTAATAATCGTGATATCAATTATTGACCCAAATAATCGAGATTATGATTTTTGCCATAATCGAGCAGCCCTAATATCTAGCAAGCTGAGATTCCACATATTCTATAAATATAAGTATCATCACTGTGCGATCAAAACTCGCGCCAGGGGAAGCAAACCCAGACATCACACCACGTAGCTTTACGGAGGAAAAACGGGAGACATGTTTTACCTTTTGCTGTTTCTGATCAAAAGTTGTGTTCAATGGAATTAACTGCAAACGTTATTTATTTTTGATTGTTTTGTAAAAAAAAATAGAAGTGTTTACAACATGACGCTGATGACCTAATCTTTTATTTTCAAGAACAATGTACGCTAGAGGGGGATAGTAACGTTTTTTAAGCTTCTTCTTGCCCCTGTCGAACATGACGGAGACTATTTGAGCATTTTTTATTTTTTTGTACCTTGAAGTTATTTTTTCTCTTTGTTATAATTATTATTATTATAAAAAAAAGATTGACTCCTGTAGCTAACTTCCTGCGACTCATTCTCGCCTGTTCAGTCCCCACATGGCTGCGTCAGGGCTAGTATGTCGCTAGATGAACACCAGCACGAGAATTATCAGAGAGGACCTCCTTGCCTCTCTGTTCTCACCCTGCACCCGTTGGTTACATCTGATTTATTTATTGACTAAAACATTTTTTTAAAAGGTAGCCAAAGTACTGACAGTTTGTTCCTCTCTCCAGGTCTTGCCTCCACCAGCTGGCTACGTGCCGATCCGTACTCCAGCTCGTAAACTATCCGCCACACCGACCCCCATGGGAGGCATGACAGGCTTCCACATGCAGGTGGAGGACCGAACCACCAAACAGATGAACGACCAGCCCTCAGGAAACCTGCCCTTCCTCAAACCTGACGACATCCAGTACTTTGACAAACTGCTGGTGAGCACAACACATAAATATATATAATGTTTGTCCTGTCTGAAGTTCAGATGATGATTGTGGTTCTTGTTTTGTTTTAGGTGGAGGTCGATGAGTCCACTCTGAGCCCCGAGGAGCAGAAAGAGAGGAAGATCATGAAGCTGCTGCTGAAGATTAAAAATGGAACACCGCCCATGAGAAAGGTTTGTCGCTGTTGTGATCTTACGAGTCCTTTACATAACAATAAATAAACGCAAACTTCAACACCGTATTAAATAATACTAGCAGAAAAAACAAAACATCCCAAAACCAACAGTGTATTTGAAACATTCTATTGAAAGAGAAGAAAAAGGTGAATGCATTTACACTATATAGACCTATTTACTCATGCATTCATTGCAAAGGGATATGACAGGAAATAAAAAACACATACAAATTAAATTAGACGAGCACCCGTTCAAGGGACAAGTGATTCCTTTTTTTAAAGGAAAGAATGAAAGTGTTTCTATGTTCTGTAGAACTAGTAGGATTTTATGAATTTCATAGTTAATTGATTAAGATATTTGGTGTGTGTGTATATATATATATATCCTTTATTTAACCAGGTAATGAACTCAAGAGTGACCTGGCCAAGAAGGGCAGCATGAACAAAGTTACAACAGATAAAATACAGGCACACAAATACAGCTGTAAAACACAAATAAAATTGCACATTAGCCAGTCAATATGAAAAATAAAAATCATTAAAAACTGGCAACATTTAAAACGACTTCAATGTTTGTACATACGAGCACTCGCATCTACCAATGGAGTCGTGTTCTGTCCTCTAAGATGGACCTGAATTCCCAAAGGTGATAACATGTGATCGTTTCAGCTCCTTCTGCACATTATTCCAAGCAGTGGGGGGCAGCGTATTTAAAAGCTGTTTTACCCAGTTCTGTTCTTACTTTAGGAACCAGCATCTGAATAAAGTCTTGGGAGTATGTATGAAAAACTATTACGGTTTCCTGAGAGTTTAGTTCAGGTAAAACAAAGACTCAGTAAAAAGTTGACCTTTACCATCCTAGAGCGCACAATGAACCTCTTTCCACATGAAATGACATTTAGATAAATGTGTGCTTTCTTTGTTTTACTTATATCAATATCCCTTTTTTAAAACCTCACCAAATGTCCTCCTTGAGCAATCCTGTGTATCTGTTCTCATGTCACGACCAAGGACGTCATATCATAAAACTCAACAATGGTACCTACTGCAAGATCCACACCCAGCGCTCAGCCTCTCCGTGGCTGCAGTGTGAATATTTGCTTGCTAAAGAATCTCCTCTCTGAGGGGCTGCTGCTCTCAGTGGAGGTCGAAGTGTCGGCCATCGCTCTGCTGGGAGTAGCAGACAGGCTTCAGTCTCATGATGGTTCCTGTCTGTCTCACTGTCTCTCTGAATGATTAAAGATCGTCTGCTCTCGCTTGTCTTTAGGCCGCTCTGCGTCAGATCACAGATAAAGCTCGTGAGTTTGGAGCGGGTCCTCTGTTCAATCAGATCCTGCCGCTCCTCATGTCTCCCACCCTGGAGGACCAGGAGCGCCATCTGCTGGTCAAAGTCATCGACCGCATCCTCTACAAACTGGACGACCTGGTTCGACCATATGTACACAAGGTAAGACTCGGTAAAGATAAGATCAGTGCTTAATATTGTGTTTGAGCAACTTGATATTGTGGGAAACGGTATTTCGATCTCTGTCTACACACAAACTGAAAGATTGGCAATAAAGCATACTTTGATCTATGATATAGACTCCGCCCACAAAGCGTTACATTAATGTTTGCATTAACATTAGGTACATATTTGTGACTCCCTCTTAGGGCTGCTCGATTATGGCAAAAATCATAATCTCGATTATTTGGGTCAATAATTGATATCACGATTATTAAAAACGATTATTATTTACTCTGAAAACATCCATTTATTGAAAAAAACCAATTGAACGGTATGTTTTGAACAGTTGATTACCCTGAACTTTAAGTATGAATCAACTGAAAAACCAATTAAAAAAATAAATAATTAAATGTTTTCATAATCGTTGCAAGCCAAAATCGTAATTGCGATTTAAAATAGGATTAATTGAGCAGCCCTACTCCCTCTTACACCATAGTGTGAAGCTTTGCACATTCTTTGACAAAAACACTTGTAGAATTGCACATCTCCTGCCAGACAAGTGCAGCTGCTGTGCTTTGTGCCACGCAGCTGTTGTTTCAAAACATCTGGCCAAATGAAAGCCAGGGTACGAGCCCCGTCGTCTAACTGTGGCGTCTGGGGTCCCTAAGAATGGCAACAAATAGTAAAAAAAAAAATTACACATCTCATCCACTTTATGTTTGTGCTGTTATTTTACATTTGAATGTCTCCTACTGTGTTCAGTGTAATACACCAAAGCAATTCCTTGTGAATGAAAGCTACTTGTGTATATACCAGATTCTGAAACTAACTTTCCTCCTCGTGTCCAGATCCTGGTGGTGATTGAGCCGCTGCTGATTGACGAGGACTACTATGCCAGAGTAGAAGGCAGAGAAATCATCTCCAACTTGGCAAAGGTAATGGAAGCCTTTTTATTTATTGTTTTGTCACACACACTCTGCCTGGCTTCCTGCGAACTATTCTCGCCTGTTCAACCTTTCCATGGTCAGATCAGGGCTAGTCGTTCGCTAGATGAAACTCCAACACGAGAGCTATCAGACGTGACGTTCAGTTCTCGTCTGTTCTCAACCTGCACCCGTTGGTTACAAACAGACATTTTCATAAAATAGATGGATTTTAATTATAAACACTGTAATTACGGACAACAATTTCAACATATGCAGATGCGTATCTCTGACTACTCCTGATCCCTAATATCTGGAGATATTTAACACTCATCTCCTTCCCGTCTCTCTCAGGCTGCCGGTTTGGCTACGATGATTTCCACGATGAGACCCGATATCGACAACATGGACGAGTACGTGAGAAACACGACAGCCCGAGCCTTCGCCGTGGTGGCCTCTGCTCTCGGTATCCCCTCCCTCCTGCCTTTCCTCAAAGCTGTGTGTAAGAGCAAGAAGTCGTGGCAGGCCAGACACACGGGCATCAAGATCGTGCAGCAGATCGCCATCCTCATGGGCTGCGCCATCTTGCCCCACCTCCGCAGTTTGGTGGAGATTATCGAACACGGTGAGTCATGGTTTGCACATAAATGGGTTTGCGGGTCTTTTTTAAACGGCAACACACACTGTCATGTCTGGACTAAGTTGTGTTCCCGCTCTGACTTTTGGTTTTATCTGATTCTGCAGGTCTTGTGGACGAGCAGCAGAAGGTCAGGACCATCAGCGCTCTGGCTATCGCTGCCCTCGCTGAAGCCGCCACACCGTACGGTATCGAGTCCTTTGATTCTGTCCTCAAGCCCCTCTGGAAGGGTATCAGACAGCACAGAGGAAAGGTGAGAAGAAGAAACGAAATTTAAATTGATTCCACAACACAATTTATATTTGACAGCAAACAATTAGTGTTTTTTCAAGACGTAGTAATTGCACATCTTAAGTTTGTCTGTCCGGAATGCCTTTTTTAACACAAAGATAAATCAAAACAGTAAAAAGTACGAACATTAGGGAGTGATCAGGACTTCACAGTAAAATCATACATTTGTAAAAATAAAATCTCTGCACACTAAGCCTGCATGTTGCTGCAGTGACGCGTCCTAAAACCCGGAAGTAAACTCCTTCCGGTTCCTTCGACAAAAACCCAATGCAATTTCTCGTGATCCGTCTCTTCAATGTGTCTCAACCAAAAACCTTATTTCCTGCTATTTTCCTAAATCCTGGAGAAATTGCATTGCTTTTTGGTAGAGATGTCCCGATCCGATCACGTGATCGGGGATCGGAGCCGATCACGTGATTTTCAAAAGATCGGAATCGGGAGAAAAAAATCGGGAATCGGGATTTTTTTTTTTTTTTTTTTTTACTTTTTATTTTATTTAATGTTGCAAAACAAAAATGACCATGTTCAAGTCTTAAAGTCATCCTGAGGCCTTAGTTTTAGTTTCAAATTACACAACATCATGTATGTGTTGCTTCTTTGGGCTTGTTTTCATAGACCTGGTTGCTTATTTCTCTCAAATCTGGCAACAGAGTGGGCAGGGCGCAGTGTCTAATTGTAGCAGTAAGCTAACGAGTACTGATGAGCTTTATTTTGTTTTGATCCAATGCTGCACAACTGAACTGATCCAATGCTGCTGTGAAAGAAAGAAGCTATATCCATGTTGGATAGAATATCCAATTTAAATACAAAAATAACCTTAAGGGACAACTTGAATGCTTTTTTTTCTCTTAATGCATTGCATAAAGATCGGATTGGGAAAA
>NW_011354244.1:0-348 GCF_000735185.1 Notothenia coriiceps | reverse complement strand
CACAATGGTGCTCTAGGAGGAGAGGGGGGGGGGGTTACCTTGGTTGGTGATTGGCTCATAGTTACACAAGCCAAAACATCGTTATGACATCATAAAGTGGCCAAAATCTGATCAGCTCATTTTCAGACAGGTTTTTATAGAAATGGATCAGGACAAAAAGAGAGAGAATCTTTTTTCCTGAAACTTTCAGAGTCTCTTTCCACAGAGGGGACACATGTTGATGTAGAAGAGACATGAAGAAGTGGATTTTGCACAATAGGTGACCTTTAAGGAATACTACCATTTTTATTTTGTACTTGTTAGTTTCTGTGTTACAGAATGACAGGAAATGATCCTTGTTGTACTAAA
>NW_011354243.1:0-10436 GCF_000735185.1 Notothenia coriiceps | reverse complement strand
ATAATCTGAAATAACAACTCATATTTCTCGCATCAAATGACATCAAATGCATTTTAATGGCCAAACTAACTTTAAAATAGACATTTTCCACTGAGAATAAAACGAAGTTCGGCCATGTTTTCTTTTTCTGCAGGGAGAAATGTGAAGATCACGTGACATAGACGCCAGCCATTGGAATGAATGGTGAAAAAAAGTAGGGATCTTACAATTTCAGAGGCGTTTTTGTAGAAATACTACGTCCTACGTTGTGGACCACCGTAGTTATTACACGTTTTTTTGTGAGACTGGGTTGGTCTCCCGTGAGCGGGAGCGCGTTACTTCACTACAGACTGTCGCTATTAATATATCTATCTATCTATCTCTCAATCTCTCTCTCAATCTATAAGGAACCGCAGTAGACAAAAGGCGTTGCTATAGCAACACGTCATGTTTGTTTACACGCAAAATCAATAGCGCAAAAAGGGGTGGGGTCAATATGACCCGCTGGGCGGAAGTAGGTATAAATGGCAATTTTTTGGGCGATTTCTTCAATCTGACTTCATATTGACAATTGTTAACAACAGAGGGTGCTACATAACACACTTTCAGGAAAAGTCACGGACTGGGAGACTTTAATATTTTATTGAAAAAAAGTTACATACAATAAAAAAACATCTAAGGGTCAAATTGACCCGATAGGCGGTTCTAGTGTTAAAACGATAAAAATGCTGCTGAATGTTAATCCAATGTGTCTGTGTCACTTTGAAAAGATTACTGATAATCCATCATTCCATTTTGATGTCAATAACGGAGATTTCATATCAGCTGCTAAGATAGCTAGAGTGTATCGCAGCTTCCGGTTCAGGGGCATTCTGGCTACGCATAACTCATTCACCAATGGATAATGTTTAGATGAATTTTAGGAACTTCCCCTCGATTCCATTGGCTCTAATGTTTAAAAAGAGGTGTCAATCATCAAAATCGACCGAAGGGTGCCAGACATATGGAAAATGCACCCAAATGTTTTTTTTCTAAATCTCTCTAAAAAGGTCAAATGTCACTTGTTTTGCATCAATCTTGATACAGGGTACTTATTATATGTTATAGTTTGGATTCCTAAAGCTTTTAGTCTACTATCCCATCATTCAAGGGTGGTTTTCACTATAAGTAATGTTTTTGTTTTTGGACGGTCACTATAATTTACGTTTGTTTTACTATGTTCAATCTGAATTTACTTTAAAATAAACAAATTCATATTGATTTTGACTTTTCTACATCCAACTCACAGGTTTATCATTGCTTTGAGAAACACATATTATTAATTTACCCCTTTTAGAAGTGAAGTTATAATCATTTGTTCTGGGAATGTCATTTTCGAGCCTGAGACCTGGAAAACAGGCTCGGGGCTTAACAGGTTAACAGGATTGTTAAATACATATTCTTTATTAGTTTCATGCATAAAGGTGCACATATTTCTGTATTTCATCGTAAATCCCTTTGAGAAGAAAACTTGTCTCGGATTCATCTGTTGCAGTTCCCTAAGTGACCCTTAGAAAGACTTTAGAGTTAAAGAGCATATGAGAATGTGAACACCTTTTAAGGAGTGTGTGTCAGTCAGTAACAGTATGACCAACGTGTTCCAATATTGATAGGTTATTAACACCATAAACTGTATTGCAAATGAAAAATCTAGTCTACTTTTCTGGCATTTTTTAACCTTTTGACTAGAGTACCCGCAGTGACTGTAAAAGGAGTGGTTAACAGAAATCTAATCTCTCTGCAGAGGACAGGAGCTCCCTGTGAGGGATGACACCATCTGTGTGTGTGTGCAAACAACTGATACCTTCTGCTCAGTTGGTATTAAACAGCAATAAGAGCGATTATTCACTGAGGCGTGAGAGATTGTAAACAGGACTGAACAGAAATGAGGAGGTTTTCCTTTTTCACCCTAGGATTTTTCCTACTTACAGGTATGTATCTATTTATTTAGCTACTGTACAGAACAGTAGTACCTTTTATTTTGTTCCACCTTTTTGTGCACTTGCTGATAAACATTAAGATAATATAGCTTTTTCATGTTTTGGAGTACTTTTATTCTCAGCTATGAAAGATTGTTTTATTTTATTTCTACATATCCCCCCCCCAAAAAAAAACTACAAAACGTAAAGTAGCAAATAGCTAAATAGTTGTACTTTCACTTTTAGGAATGCAAAAACCTTTTTTGAACTAATTAAATCGAAAGCTGAAAGAACCAAAATAAATCAACAAATACACCAAGTTAAATATTTTAAGTAAATCTGCCTATGGAAGACTTCTACTTTCTAATGTATATGTATCACTTATGATATACAAATGCATTTCACCTTACTCACCACCAACAAGGACATGTTATAATGAACATTTGTACTTCACTTTGCATTCACAAACGTCCTTGTTATACTTCATGGAACATTATAGTATGCTAAGAGTCGTACAATTGATTGTCGATGTGTGTATAGGAACGTATAGGTAGTCATAATGTTTTGTAAGTTTCTAGTTTTTAACTAGTCGAGTATATCCATTAGACGCTCATAATTTATTATGTTTTAGAACATAAACACATTAACACATAGTTAATGAGAAAGCATAATATTTTTTTTATAAATGTGTAGCAATGTTAGTATCAGCATAAATGTGCGAATGTATTATAATTGAACAAAAATGCCTTCATTATGCACCATAGCTGTGGCCTTCGTAGAAATTGTTACCATTAGTTTATGTTTGCCTCTCGCTGTCTCTAATTATTATCTTCTATGTTTCTGAGGTGTTGCAATACCCTACACAAATTAAATTAATAGGAAATCTGCCCTATGTTAATGCTATAAACCGTAAAAACATCTAATTTAATATCTTAGTCATTAGTCACAACCTAAGGGTTGCGATTTTCATTAACTTTTTCTGCTGACTTCATATTTGCATGTTAGTCGCATTTATAAGAGGTGCCCTGTCGAGGTTTAAATGTAAACCATCATTTTTTCTGCATCCTTTTATGTCAAACAAACGTTTGCATATTCCCTGCTATTTGCATAACCTTTTTTTTGCACAATCCGTTGACGCATTATATTGTTTCACAGATACCACTAACCAATGCTATCTCTATTTTTATCTTATTGTGACTCTTTGTTTTACAAGCCGCTTGTACTTTTTCTACTGTCGCTGTAATGCTTGACACTGCTGTCGCCTTCTGAAAATACTTCCTAATTAGGAAGCACCATCATTTATCAGCTGACACTCTTTCCAAGTGTTCACAGCCACTGAGGGAACACAGATTAAGACACAGCAAGACTCTTCTCTTCAATCATTAAAACAGTGTTAGGAACGCATCCGATCTCTTCAAGATGAGCTAGCAGTTTGTACCCTTACCATCATTTGTGTTTTATATCAATAGATCTACTGATATACTGTAAATGTGCACTTCCCCCCCCCCCCATTTACTTGCACTCATCAGCATAAAAACATCATTATATCTGTCTCATGAATAAATTACACAACTCAGTTCTGCAACCCTTTAACATTACTGGGACTGATGCGAGTAAAGGCTTGTGTCTAAAATAATATAAAATACTACTATTCATTTGAATAAATTCATTAAATGTATTACATGTTATATACATGTATCATGCAACGCCAAATCGGGGCTGGGGCGTAAAGTAGGGGCGTGCCAATGTCCTCTTCCCCCCTTCCTTCTTCCTGCGCACTTGCTCGGTCCACCCTTATGAACTCACCCTTTATTTTGATCTTATCCACACATCTGTAAACGTCCTTGACAGCATCTAGCACACCTGTGATAGTATTGCAGTGACAAGGTTGCTCCACAGACAGACGGATACACATAAATGCTGTATCGATTCATGGCAGAGTACTAAAAAAGGCCTCCGAGTAGTTCATGCTGCAGTATTTCTCAAGGAGCACATTTTCCCACAATGAAATGACACAAAGACTCACAAGGTCAAAACAATGCACAAGTTAATCTCAATTTAGTTTATTGCTGCACAATACTTTAAGCAAGGGCAGCTTTCGGGGAAGACATATGAGTGACGTGTTGTTCTTTTCTTTTGTAGTCTCGGCAGAAAACGAAGATTTCCAAGGTTACCACACAAAACGAACAAAAGGCACAACTGTCACAAAAGATCTGCTTTTAAAAAACGAGAACACAATTGGTCATGGCACAGAGGCAATACCGACAGAGAATACACATCATCACACTGAGGTGACAATGACTGCCAACCTTCCAGAGGCGGTCTTGCTTGACATCAGACCAAGGCAATTGTATGAGAGAGCACAAATCACAAAAGCATTGGCTATTATTGAGTCAAAGACTGGATTTGTTCCCAGAAATGGGCAAAGATCCTACAAATCAACGAGCGATAATACATCAACTATGAGGATTAACACTACATTAGAAACCCCATTGATTTCTAATTATCACAAGATCATTTTCCCTTCTACAAAAGCTGCATTTGAATCAATGATGAATGAGGCCTCTGAGCCAGGGGTCCATTTCCCCACAGATGCAGTGAAAGCCTCTCTTTGGCTTCACACTATACTTGATAACAGGAATCAGAGAAACACTGACTCTATTATTCTCACATCTGTTGACAGAGGGCCGGGAGTTCCAATTCTATCTGCATCTCATCTTCGTGTAATTGATAACCTGGCTGTGCTGCGTAATGGAAATAATGACAAACGATCCCAAGGCGAGGATGACAAGGGGATTTCAAACCTGGGACGAAATGAATATCTGTTAGGTACTGTACAATCCATCTTCCGCAGTGATAAAGCAGAAGATTCAGTGAGAGCAAACACCCTGACAAACTTGTGTTTGACGTGCCAGAAAGATCGAAGAGCGGCGTCCACTGAGAAATCTCTGGCTCTGCCTGCACCGTCAACTGATGGCTCCTCAGACTCTTTTAGTATAGATGGACTTGCTTTAGATTTCACTCAATTTACAAGCTCATTACCCAGTTCACATCAAAAGTCAGTGGAACAACAACATGAAATGCTCAACAAAGACATCAGTCCGCCAATCATTACCAAGCATTCTAGTTTTGGAGTAAGGGAACAACTGGTTAAAATAACACTTTCTAATTTAAACCTCAATAAAACTACGAATCATAGTCAAAGCATTTTGAACAATTCCCAAATCAAATCTTTTCTCTCGGAAACAAAACCGGTTGCATTTGACACACGACCTCCTGCTGAGCTGTTATCAGCAACACACATGGACGCCACGAAACAGCCGGGGCACACCTTTCTTAGTGATCTGATTTCCACAACGACAGCGTTTTATCGCTCATCAAAGTCATTCTATTCTCCAAAGAAACAAGAAACGATTGAAAAGAAAGTGAACATCAGGGGCCCGAAACCGATATATTTCAGTGAGCATAACAAAAATGCTTCCCACAGTCTCTCCACAAACTTCAAAAATGTATTTTTCCAAAACCAACCTTTGGACTTCAGCAGTGGGTTAGCAAGCAATACAGCCGACATCTCTGAAGCTCCCCACAGCAGTCAGAAAAGTGTTTTACCAGAAGGTAATGATGAGAGCACTGCATCACATCCAACTGCAGGAATGAGGTTGATTGAAGATCATAGCACAGTAGCACCATTTGGCCATGGTAAGCCAACCTCTTTTAGAGTAAAAAACCCCAAGTTTTACTCTCAGACAGGAGGAGCCGATCCTTTGATATCTGTGTTGAGAAACCAAAATCTGAAAATAGCAAGCTCTAAGCTCGAAGAACTAATATGGACTTCTGCCATCAAGTTAACATCTGTAACCACAAAGAGACACATGACAGAGAAACCGGATTCTGAAACATTTAACACTTTTAACAGCATTGTTAAACCTTATTTTGTTGGTCCCTCAGGGCCATTATATGAACCACTTTTCAAAACAATACAAACTCCAACTTTGACGACAAGAAAAGTTGTTTTGCCTGTGAATTTGTTTCTTGCCGACGTTGATGATGGAGTGTCGACTCCCACAATGCCATTTAGCAGGTCATTCTCTGAGAGACTGACAATGAGCAGACTTTTAGGGACTCAATCAGAAGTTACTCAGGAGAGGACTTCTGGTGTAAGCAGTGATAACAATTTGGCACCAACAACAGGCCAACCTTTTATAAATCATTATAATGATTTAATCCGAGATTCACAAATAACCTACAATCTGAAGCAGGGGGATAAAAACAAGCAGGCGTTAACTGTATTTGCAGAAGACGAGGACAAAGAGATAATGAAAGCAGAGGGCGATCATGGCGAAAACACTAAAGAGACAAAAGAGTTGCAGGAAGAAGAGAGTAGGGAAAAGGAAAAGTTGGGTAACAAAAGAGGAGAGCTATTTACACCAGAAGAGACAGAAAGCTGGATAGAAGAAAAAAACATTAACAGTGGAGTAGACATTTATCAAAACACAGACATGGAGGAGGATACAATGAAAGACCATTTGGCCAAGCCTAATTCAAAGGACAGTGCAGGGACCATTAGAGAGCAGGATGCAACTGTAAAACAAGACAAATATCTAAGACAAGGGGGGGGAAGAGAAGAAACTGCCGAAAGAAAAGTTACGACTAAAATGAATACAAATAATTCCTCCATAGATGAAGTGTCTTTGACAAGGGAAGGAGCGGAGGCTAGCAAAGAGGAACCAGTGAACAAGGAAGACATTACGCTTAACAGGGAAATTGTTAGAGAAGACATGACATATGTTACCCTTGGACCTACTACTCATTCTAGAGAATTTAACAAAGGGCACACAGTTACAAACGTATCTTCCTGCTGTAGTTTGATTAAACAGTCGGGAGCCCCTGAGCACAAGGGCACTCAGCTGGGGGAAAAAATTGCAAAAATCGCGGAAATTAAAAGTAATCCATTTCCCTACAAAATGACAAGCAATCAGAGACCACTGCACTCAACTCTGAGATTCCAGAGCCCTAAACTATCAAGAATTACATATTTTCCCACTGAGCCATACACAGAGAAAAAATCCCATCCGTCCACCCACAAGGCTATGCTTACACAGTATGGAGCTGCGTCTTCACTAACTAAAGAAAGTACTCCGAAAAAAGTTGTTAAGGCTACACAAATGGTGCCAAAACTTTCTCAAGCATTCGGAGTTAGCACTTTGAAATTTGGCAATGCATTGAAGCCAAGAATTTCTCCGCAAAGCAGTTTAACTAGATCAGCTCACACAGTACTAAACAGTGTGAGTAATATGCTGTCACTCACCACCCCACGATTGGCAACCCCAGCAGAGGTCCTGAGAGCTCAGACAAAATTCACAGGAAATAGCTCTACTCGCAGTGTATCAATTATTTACAGCATCTCAGATCATAAGCATAAATTAAGTAGTTTGGTTTCAAAGGCAAATTCACTTTTAGAGACTACGAAAGCAACATTTCAAGCAGAACACATTATACCAGCTCATATAATAGATTCCAGTGTCAAGGACCCTTTAATATCTAATATCACTGATAAAGTTAAAACATCTAATTCAGTGAATCCTGCTCGGACTAAGCTGATGTTTAATGACTCATTTAGTAGGCCACCTACTGCCGCGGCCTTGTCATCTGTGGAACACACCTCCATAGGCCAACCTCACCAAAGGCAATTTGCCACAGAGACAATTCAGTCCGCCTCCTCCTCTTTTGAAATGACTTCAGACCAGCCATGCTCATTTAAACGAACAGAAAATATAGCCCATTCAGATGCTTTGCATGCTCCGGTTGACGATAACAAGCAGAGATCTGTGCAAACCTTAATGGCATTGATGAGCCCTAAAGCAAAGAACGATAAATGTCCTCTCAGCAGCATGTCATCGCCACCAAATCTCCGGCTGTTTGGAGATGACAGTTTACCTGGCACCTTTAGTCTGACAGGGCTAACAAGATCAGCCGCAGAAAAAGAAATATTGAGGGCCAATGCAGGCACTGAATATGCACATATTGTAAGTGGCAATGCTGAGTCCTTGTTAGGGATGGCTGACACAATTCAGACTGGGGAGAATGACAATGAGAGCAGAGATGAAAAGAACAGTTCTCCTTTTATAGAACTGACCACTAGCAGGAGTAAATACCATGCCAGTAACACTGAGAAATTCAACCTTTCATCTCTACTGCAGAATGAGAACCTAGGAGGAAAAAGCAACCACAGCCACAATGAACTATTAAGAGTAGATGGCAAAGATGACACAAACAAAACAGTGAAAACTACTGTCGCGAAAAATGATGTCTCCCCGCTAGGAGGTTATAATGAAACAATCACTCAGTCCATCATGCCTGCAATTCAAATCACTTATAAGATTGAGCCGGCAATAAATGAAGATTTAGTTACAGAAATTGTTTCTGTAACCTTGCTTGGCACAAAGGATAGAACTCACACTACTCCATACGTTGAGTCAGATAGTTTGTCAGAAATACCCCAAATACAGGCTGATGCTTTACCTGATATAGAGGGCCATGCAGCAAAAACTACTTTAAAGCAGCATGGTCCCTCTACACCACGAGGTGCTCCCCTGGTTCCTCGTTTTGGAAGTGTCCAAATTGCTGGCCGCTTACTGAGAGTTATTTCTGAATTTCAAATAACCACTTTAAAAACCGATGATTTTGTGTTTCTGGCACCAACTGCTAGCACAATAAATCTTATTGTCTCAGCAGAAGTTTATGAATCAGCGCTGACTGCCAGCGAGGTTCTGCAAGTTGTTACTGAAAAGTCATCTCAGCAGGCTGCACAGCGTATGTTACAGTCAAATAGCCATATCGAGCCTTCGTCACTGAGAGAGCCTCCCACAAACGACACTACCGGCCAACTCCCCCCTGCTGTGAAAAGAAGAAACACAACAGAAGCACAGAGTGTAAAACAGTCTGAGCATGACATTTCTGACCACGTCAGCAAACAAAACCAGCATGCCCCACCTGGTATAATTGCAGTAACACAAGGTTTCAATGACCCGGGACAGAGTCTCCGAGAAGGTTTGTTAAAAGCTGCCAACACAGGGCCACATGACGAAAGGATTGATCATTTTTTATTTGAAAATATCAAAACAACCTTGGGAACAAAGAGGACGTTTGAAGCCAAACATCCTGTTCATGAGATGACTCCTGGAGTACATACACTGGAGGGAGCAGACCAACATAAGAAGCCAGGATTACCTGCAAATAACTCAATAAGTCAAGTGGTACTCAGGGCTGTGACTGAATCCCTTCCACCTACAGGGATAGAGAGTATTAATAAAACCAGCTGTAGGAGAATTGGCTGCAAGTCAAGTGTCACGACTGGAACAATCGGAGCAGGTGATATTGATCAAACTGGTCAAGAGAAAATGTATAAAATACAGGTTGCAAACACAGAAGAAGATAATTTGAATGGAGTGCACCTCCCTGATGCAAGAACTAAATATGACAGCAATGACAATCCTGTACTTGGAAAGGCTAAACCCCTGGCCACCAACCTCCACTATGCAGCACTTTCACCATACACCGGTAAATCTGATCTTGACCAAGCCACTGTTGATAAAACCACTATCATAAATGCCAAGAAAGTGACCGATGAAGTTTTAACAACACCATTGAGAGTCCTTGTTGAAAGTGATCGTTTGGAAGGACTTGGGGAACTTGAGCAGCCTCGTTCTGCTGAGAAAACAACACAAAGACACTCTCACAGTCAGACCTCTAACGCTCAGGATACTGCTGCAACAGAGGTCACTTTATCTGAACCGGAAACAACTACTGCACAGACCACTGTTAAGACTACTGAGTGGACACAGGTCACTGATAAAAAACAAGAAGCTAGATTAAATAAAGGAGCTGCCAAAGCTGAGATATTTCAGCCACAAAATGCCACCAGGTCAGAGCATGCTGTGGCTACAGAAGAGTCAGCAGTACAAGAGTCTTGGCCAAGGCTGTTGCTGGCAGAGTCAGAGTCAGAGCCTTTAATGCAGAAGCACAGCAGACGGACCTCACCTCATCTTTACCTCTCTGGGTAACCTTTTTTGTAACCCTATTATTTTAGCATTATCTATTAATCATGTGTCAACAAATGGGAGAAAAAAACGTGTGTTCTTGCTGTCTTCCAGTCATGCAATTACATAGATAGATAATCTATTGCAGCCATCTGCTTGTTAAGCCCCAAAGCCCCCCTCGGCGGGGGCTTTCTCTTTTTTTTTTCACGACACTATTTAAGAACCTATTAATGTGTTATACCAGATTAACGGGAAGAATCTCAGCTAACTGACAATACAAACCATTTTTACCAAAACAAAACACAAGTCTCATAAGAAGCATCTAAATGACCCGTGAGCGAAAAATGTCACTGTGAGTGTAACATCCCGTCATGTCTGCTAAATTATTCATGTCATGTTAATCAGGTTCATGTTATTGTTTCACGTTTAGTTCATAGCCCAGGTTAGATTTATGTTTAGT
>NW_011354242.1:0-30662 GCF_000735185.1 Notothenia coriiceps | reverse complement strand
CATCCTGTCATGTTCACAGCTACAGTTGGGATACCTTTGTTTTCATGTTACTCTCATGTTGGAAGAGGACATTCAGTATTTTCCCAACAGAATAATAAACTGTGTGTGTTTACACATACAGATACATACATACATTTTGGAAGTAACTTGCCCAACACTGCAGATGATCCAGTCATCTCGATGCTGCTTTCGGGCTGTGAATAAACAACTTGTGTTTTACTTTTAGGCTGTCTGAAGGTATGGGCAGCTATCAAAGCTACTATACATCACATTAAGAACGTTGTACAAATGAAAGTCGGACACAAATATATAATTTAAATGATTTATTCAAGTTTGCAATGTTTTGAACAGGCATCCACACAGTCCCCTACTTTGTAATGTTCGATACCTCCCTGTAAGCGTCACGATATCGACCTCTCCCCCACAACCTCACATAGGAGTACTGAATGTGCATCAAAGTGATCTTAGGAAGGCAGATATAGCAAAAGATGAACGTAAACAACAAACGAGGCGATCGACATGTTTATTTCCTGGTAAGTCAACAATGGGTCCTCAATGTACACGCCCCGGTTCCTATGATGAAAATAATAGAATGTCGCCAGTTGTCATGACTCAAGTTATACTGCAACACCGGGTCCGTGGGGCCTAAAGGCCCTGACACACCAGGCCGAAATCGGCCGTTTTCGTTAGTCGGACGACGAAGCGTGCCCTGTCGCCTAAACTCAATGGCTGATAGCTCCAGTACCGCGAGGCATGTTTTCGATGGACGAGAGTGAAAATGGAACGCACACGCTATTTGTTGTTTGTTTATATCACGTATTCTGTTCTTCTTTTCTGTCTTCCGCTTGTTGCCTGTTTTTAATGACGAATACACACCACCGCCGCCTGCTGTTAAGGAGAGTTATTGCCACTCACGCATGCGCAGTTCGTACGTACTCGGCTGAAGTATTTGCGGTGTGTTCCAGTGCGACACATGGCCAAGACGCAGGAGAACACGCCGACGCAACAGTCGGCGTCGGCATCGGCGAGTTCTCTGGTGACTGCTTGGTGTGTCAGGGCCTTAAGAGGTTGATCAGCACATAACTAAAGGAACAGTCAACAGTTAAATAACAGTTTTGCAGAAATGAGAAGAAATGAATTATCTTCTGATTATCATGTTTTTTGGGGCTTTGCATAGAGTGTGAAGAACTAAGACTGGATAATGATTCAACCTAAACAAACATTTCAACACTGCTTTTTGGAGTTTCCGAGCAATGAGTCAACATGAAATCCAAACTATTGACTTCAACTTGGCCCTTTTGCAGTTGAATAATCATTGACAGAGAGGTAGCTTTAAAGACTCATCAGGGACAGACTCACAACACCATTTGTCTCTTCAAAGGTTCATCATGAGGACTGCTCTGCAGCTGGGCTTCTGTAGCCTCTGTCTGACTCTAACACTTCTGGGAGAAGGAATGTATGTATATTCTTATTTCATGATTTTCATTTGAAGGATTTAATTTGTATCACCTTAAGATTGGGTACAAGGCTAAATGTTGCACCACTGACTATGTGTATTTCAGGGGAGCGGATCTTCCTGATCCACCACCAGTGAATTGTGTTTGGAGCCGCTGGTCAGAGTGGAGTCCTTGTGATACCTGCATGAAAACCAGAGTGAGTCCGTTAAAAGTGTCAGAGACTACAAAACTCCACATTCAACTGAGTCTAATGAAAATATTGTTCTAGCTGGCATGTGAGTGCCTGTATAGCATAATAGCCAAATCCCAGTAACTACATGGTCAAAGTTGAGTTAAAATCAGTATTTCATTTCCTGACATCAGTTTTACCCAAAAAACCTATTTCATAAAAAGCAGTGGCTGTAAAATGTACAACTTTAACTAACATAATAACTTTTTCCTATTGACTAAATAGTTGCATTGGTAAGACATCCTGAATTGTGTGTGTTTTCTGTGCCCTGTTTTGGCAAAGTGCCTGAAAAATTTTTTAAAAATGTTTTTCGCAGCTTCACTGTTTCTCCACTGTTTACGCTTGTAATAAATACACAAAACAATTGTTTAACATAGATGCTTAACAAAGTGCAATACCATGTGTGCCCCTCAGAGGCGGGCTCGAGGTGTGGAAGTGTTCGGTCAGTTTGGGGGAGAGTCCTGCCAGGGGTCCCTGGGGGACAGAGAGGCCTGTGTAACAGACGCTGCCTGTGAGCTGCCCCCCCCCCCAACTGCTCAGACTCTGAGTCCCGCTGCGAGTCAGGTACTGCAGCTGCTTTTTACTCACCTCTAAACAATACCTCTATTTATTTTCAATGCCTATAACATGCCTATCAACACAGGAACTTGCATCAAGAAGAGATTAATGTGCAACGGGGACTATGACTGTGAAGATGGATCAGATGAGGACTGTGATCCTGTGCACAAACCGTGTGGATCATCCGTTCTGGACAATAATGAGCAAGGCAGGACAGCAGGATATGGGTAAGAGTTATTAAAAAGACATTTCAGTTGCAATCAGAGTGAATATACAGTAATATGAAAGTTAAATGAAGGCATTGTTACTGCAGGGAAGAACACTGATATTACATTATATCGGCCCATTTATTGTGACAATACGGGACTCCTATTAATCAAAGTATTAGTCAGTGGAGATGCTTTCTTATGTTTTCTAGTTGTTTTCAACAAAAAAGTGCTTTGCAAGTAAATAATAGATAAAACAATAGTGTGACATTTTGGGAACTATATGTAGTCACTTTCTTGCAGTTAGATAAGAATAAATATCAGATTATTTTTGGCATAAAAAGATTGAAAGCAGGAGAAAGCCTCACTCTGTCCATGTGTAAAAATGTCCCAAAACTTTAAACTATTCAGTTGAATGCAAGTAATAGATCATGTGTCCTAAACTTTTATAAGCATGAACTGTGTCCATGCACCAGAATCAACATTCTGGGTGCAGATCCTCGTATGAACCCGTTCAACAACGATTACTTCAACGGGAGGTGTGATCGAGTGAGGAATCCCAACTCTGGGAAGCTGGATAGAGTTCCCTGGAATGTCGGTGTGCTCAACTATCAGGTTAGCCCAAACCGGTTTACCTACTTTACCCTGAACATGTACGTGCTGCCAGAGACGATTTGATAATTCTGCACTCATAAATTGTTGTCTCCATGTTTTCCAGACTTTAGTGGAAGAAACATCTTCTAGAGAGATTTATGAAAACACACACAGCCTCCTGAAGGAAATGCTGAAAGAGATGAGTTCTAAAGTTGATGCCGGACTTTCTTTCAAATTCAGCCCATCTGAGGAATCCATGTCAGAGGGCACATCATCAAAAGTGGGTTTAGAGTATGAGTATGAGAAGAAAAAAATGATAAAGGATGTCTCAGAGATCTTGGTCATCAAGGTAAAAAAAAAGACACTATTGTGTGACCCATCTCAAATAGATCCCATGTGTATTTCCTAATGCGTTTCTCCTGCACACACAGAACCAGAGCTTCATGCGGGTGAAGGGCACGGTGCAGCTGAGCACCTACAGGATGCGCTCCCGTGAACTGAAAACGGCCAATGAATTCCTGGAGCATATCAAATATTTGCCTTTGCGGTATGAGAAGGGTATTTATTTTGCCTTCCTGGAGGACTATGGTACTCACTACACCAAAAATGGGAAGACAGGCGGTGAATATGAGTTGATCTATGTTCTCAACCAGGACACCATAAAGGCCAGAAGTATGTGTCTCTACTCAAACCAAATGTATTCTTGCACAATGTTAAAAAGTAATAAGCACTCATCCTAAATACTTCATAATTCTTGCAGATCTGACAGAGAGAAAGATTCAGGAATGCATCAAAATGGGCATCACCGCAGACTTTGGGGGAGAGGTTGAGGGACACGTGAAAGGCAATGAGTGTGATGACGTAACGAACAAAGACCAAGGTCAGCTTTCCCCGTTTTACCTGATCATAGGATTTGTGAAATATATCTTAATACTAGACGATACTCACATGCCATGTACGTTGAGATTTGTATCTTCAATCATTCTTCCTGTCAATACTGACCATACAATAATTCCTTGGTAGTGGGACTACACTGCACTGAGGACAAAATACACAGCCATGCTTAAATGCAGCTTCACTATAACTTAGGCAAATTGAGTGGGTATAGTTGTTTTGTTAGCTGCTTTAAGAAGTATTCCTCTGACAAATCTCAGCAAGGAAAAGCTGGGAGAATTTTGTGTAATAAAGGCCATAACTTAATTGTATTTAAACACACCTGCAAGAATCTGAGGCCACGTTTACACGGAGACGAAACGGGTTGTATCCGCTACAGTTCTCTATCGTATGGACGGTTCATCCACACGAGGCCGTAACGGAACCGCGGAAACGTAGCCCTCAAACGATAACGGCTCTCAAGGTGGGTAGATCTGTGGACGAAATGCTCTGGGGGGCCAAACGGCTCCGTGTGTACGTCCTATACGATCTTTTCCTGATAACGATGACGCCATAGCCCTGCCTCTCCCCACCTCTGCTGCTCACCCCCACATCACCTGCGTCATTGCTGATGTGTTTCGCCAAAAACAATGGCGGATCACAGGGTTGCTTTCGTGCTCCAGACGCTACTGACCATGCTACAGATCTTAGTGCAAAATCTACAGCTCCTCTACCACAACCATCAGCAACAAGTGGACATGGAGAACTACATGAACTACCGTAATTTTCGGACTATAAACCGCGCCTTTTTCCCTATTTTTCGACGCTGCGGCTTATATAACGGTGCGGCTAATCTATGGATTTTTACAGCTAACGGCCAACACCTTTAACTCTATGGGCTCTATGGCCGGTCCGCGGACCCCCACCTTTAAGCGGCGGGTTCCAGCAGGAAAAGCTGGAGGCCGGAAAAGAGTGAGACAGGTAGCGCGCAAAAGTAAAAGTGGAAGCGAGTGGGGTATATTCAGGCGCGCCTTATAGTCCGAAAATTACGGTACATACATACTTGCCAACCTTGAGACCTCAGAAATCNTGCGCCGTCTGCTGTAAGACGTATGCATGGCGTGCTTGCGTCACTGACACCGCAACAGCCTCACAAATGCAATCGACGCAGCAATTAGTACTGTGTGGTTTGCCCGCTACTGTGCTTGGGTGAAAAAAAAAACATTCGTGCAGTACGCACTCATTACCTCCGTCATACGCATGTTGTCCTCCGTCTTACGACACGCCATACGAACTTTTTATTTTTCTTTTACTATTTGATTACTGTTATGTTTTTTATATTAATTCTACGCATGACGCTGTGGAAAGTGGACTGGAACTTTCCTTCTTCATCTTTACTAGGAAGCAACACTTCATCAGACTGGAAACACACATAGTTAGATTGGGCTAGCACGTCGAGACCGTAGACTAGACGTCACGTTGTGATCGACGCTCTACTGACTGGCGACTCGTATCTACCTGTTATATTGTGAAATCCCGCCTGTCCCGATGGGGTTAATCGCTGTTGTACCTTAGTCATGTCACCAGTACCGTTTCCTCTTGTTTTATTTGTGCTTCGTCTCTCTACTCAATAACAATAATCGTTGCACTGAACTTGATAATATTATTGTTCGACGATTTAAATTTGCAGACTTAATAATCCACCAATTCATGTAACAGTCGATATTCCATTCTTTACCTAAATTTGAAGCAATCTCGCTAATATGTATGACTATGTACTAAGTCGAATCATGTTTTACACACGTTAATATTACATGTACCCGTACGATCCGATTGTACATGTGTAAAGGTGTTGTCTTCAATCTGTATCGTATGAAACGCGAAAACTCCGAAACGGTTTTCTGGTCGACACAGTACAACAGGATGAACCCAACGAGTTAGCGCTCCTCAACCGAAGGATACCGGGTGTATAAAGCCTCGGTATGAGCGTGTACGCGTCGACCCGGTCTAGCCTCGGTCTGCGACAGTCTAGCGGCATCAACATGTCACGCGAGGCGTGGTGTTCCGTCAGCGAAGGGACACCATGGGCATTGGACCACGCTCGTCGCCGTTCCTGTGGTCTTTTTTAGACCCCATCCTCGAAGACCGCAGGAAGTTCTGTCTAGATCGGAGCTTCGGACCAACGCCAACATTCGGTATTTGCGCTTATGTACATTCGGCCGCAATCGCATTTAGTCTTATGTTTTTAGGTGCATTCATTCTCTGACTCCTACGCGACTTGCGCTGCGTCGCGGTCGTGTCGGTGTAAATAATTTACAATTCCGTCACATCACAGCATCTTGTACACAACCCTATTTATACAACTGAAACAAACGTAAAACAACTAGCTCGGCTTACTCTCTCACACAAGGGCACCTTTTCATTTCGTCTCAAGTCATTAATCTATCTGTAAAACACTCCAATAAATAAAACGCCATGATCAAATAACAACTAATTATGGACAATCTTGCGGGCCGGATGAGAATGTCTGGCGGGCCGGATGTGGCCCGCGGGCCGCCAGTTGGTGGTCACTGTACTACAGCGTCTCCAGCGGGTCGAGCGGTCTCGTGTGGACGGACACGTTTCTTGAGCCGATTCCGTGTGGACGGAATACTTTTTGGATATCGACTAAGTTTCGTTTTCGTATCTCTGTAAACGTGGCCTGAGCCTAACCTCTAAAACCAAGCCTTGTGAGTAGACTGAGAGCACAGTAATCGTGATGTGTATGAGTAGGGTTTATGGTAATATATGAGTGTGAAAGTCACCAAAAGTGTTCCCCTGTTGCCACACAGTTGAAACTAACGGAAAAGCACTGGTGGACAGAGTGCTGACATCGGTCAAAGGTGGCACTCTACAAACTGCTGTGAGTATGAGGGCTAAATTGAATAAGGAGGGAGTGATGGATCTCGCTACGTATCAGGAGTGGGCCCGGAGCATCGCTGAGGCCCCTGCACTGCTGACCAGTGAGGTGAGCATGGTGTGCTTTCTTGCATTTCTTCTGGGAGTACGCACATGGTTGAATGTGATCATAAGACGCTCGGGAGAAAACATCAGCTAAAATAATGGAATGTTTCATAAAAGAAAGATTGATTGGCATAGTGTAGCTGTAACAGTAACATTAAAGATGTCATGCTATGATAACAATGTAGGGATGGTAAGGCCATCACTCTGATACAGACTACACTATTGCAGCTATTGGATTACTTTTTTACAGACTTCTTGGTTTTCCAGAGGATAAGTTTAGCTTTCCTCTGAATTTGAATCTTGCACCACCAACATGGCGTCAAATGTATCACTTATCCTATGAAATATCTCAACTCGATGAATTGGCCCAACATCTGATGCTTGTAGTAAAAATCCTCAACAGCTATTGGATGGATTTGCTGTGCGGACATCCGTCTCCCCCTTAGGATAATTTTTAATAACGCTGACTTGACTTCATGCCTTTTGAAAATGTTCTGTTCTGTATATCACGGCAAGTTCAGTGATGCTCATTTTGTGTTGTTTCTGACAGCCTGAAAACATCTATATGTTAGTTCCATTGGACATGCCAGATGCTAACTACAGGATATCCAACCTGAAGCAGGCCACCACAGAATACGTGGCAGAGTACAACGTGTGCAAGTGTAAGCCTTGTCATAATGGAGGCACTCTTGCTCTGCTGGATGGGAAGTGTATCTGTCTGTGCCCCCCCCTGTTTGGAGGCATGGCCTGCCAGAATTTCAAGTCTAAAACCCCAGGTAAGGGTAAATAGAACCAGTACCACATGTACCAGCAAGGCCTTAATGTCCCTTTAGGTCATTACATTAAACCCTTGGGAAATGTTTTGCAGCTCCTGCTGTGAATCAGGAGGGTAATTGGTCCTGCTGGTCCAGCTGGTCCAGTTGTAGCGGGGCGAAGCGGGCCAGGACACGCAGCTGTAACATCGACGTGCTTCCTGATGCCATATGTAGAGGAGACATCAAGAGTGAAGAACACTGCTGAGAACATACATGTCAACAATGTCTCTGACACACACATGGACACAGACCCTTTATGTCTTAGAGATAAAAACAAAGGAACATTTTGGTCTTAACACGCTTAGTTAGGAGATAAGAGCCATCTTGACGGTAGTAGATGTATTATCTTTTCAATTTACACACGGCATCTATTGCACGTCTGTCCGTCCTGGGAGAGGGATCCCTCCTCTGTTGCTCTCCCTGAGGTTTCTCCCATGTTCCCCTTTAAACTGTGGGTTTTCTCTGGAAGTTTTTCCTCGATGTGAGGGTCTAAGGACAGAGGGTGTCGTATTGTCATACTGATATTCTGTACACACTGTGAAGTCCACTGAGACTAATGTAACATTTGTGATATTGGGCTATATAAATAAACATTGATTGATTGATTGATAATATGGTTAATAAAATCTGAGTTTTTTTATCTGTGGATAGATGTTTCTGTTTAGTTTTGGGATTTATATGTTTTTTGATTACCATTTAATTGTGAATATGTACACATACTAGAAGAAAATAAGATCCATGAAACCTACATTAACCTAACACACAGGTCTTCTACAGATGTTTTAGTACAACTGTTACTAATTTTAAGGAAAGTTAACAGCTACAACACAAATATCAAGTGTAACGTGTATAATGTATTAAAGATGCTGCTTCAGTCCTCTGCTCTATACTGTACATTTGAATCATACCTGCTCTATTGTCGGAACACTAAACTATTTTAAATTCTTTCCCCAAATCATTTTATTCAAAAGTCTCTGATCTTTTACAGCGCTAAATGTGATGGAAACTTCTGAAGCAATGGAGACAAAACTCAGAGAAACACAGGGAGAGCAGGAACTTTGATGGAAAACACTGATGGTTTATATGGAGCTTCGGCCGGAGAATTCACAAAACATGTGCTGAGCCACAAGGTGACATAGCGGTTGCCAAACCAATTCTGAAGATCTTTACCCTAGACCCATGTATTTAGCTAGTTCTGAGAGAATAATCAACATTGTGCTTAACAAGATGAAGCTCTATATCACCTCTATCAGCTGACGCCAACAGGCAGGAACAGGGAGACAGAAGACAGAGCACAGCAGCGGATGGTTGCAAGCCTGTGCTCAGTGAGGGCAGGATAAACTGATAAACTGGGTCAAAGTTGTGAGCCCAGGAACATATTTTCACCAATACTACATATCAAAAAGTGCATGTCCTATTTAATCATTAATCAGTCAGTCTTATAGTCCATTTAGATCCAAACAAAGTTGTGGATATTTGACTAAAAACAACAGAGTGTCTCAACACATAAGTTGAGTTATAATAGTTTTGTCTGAGGTACATACTAATAGGCTAATAACTCATCTTTAAAAGCATGAACACATTCCAGGCTCTGCAAATGAGAACCAGATGAGTAGAAACAGGGAGGACAGAAAATGTATGGAGGACAACGAGGGATTAAGGTGTTTGACATAAACATGACAAAACATATGTGCATTTTTATGTATTTACCGTTCCTAAATGCACTTTCACATAGGCCTATGAACACATGAATCTTATCTGCTTAGAATTAACGGAATTTATATGGTCAACTTATGCTGGGACAAATCGTTAAAGTTCTAAAAAAAAAAACAGCAAGAATTTAAGATAGAAGAAGAAGAATTGGAGGGATGAAACCCTCTTTAATGGTCACACATGCAGAGCACACAGCACACACAGTGAAATTGTGTTCTCTACTTTGAACCCATCCTAGTACCAGGAGCAGTGGGCAGCTATTGTACAGCGCCCGGGGAGCAATGGGAGATGGAACTAGAGTCTATATCTTTAATATTAGAAAAAGACAGGTGTAGATAATAAAGTGTCTATTGATAAAAGGGTTTCTTAAAATCATTACCATTGTGATATGGCTTTCATGCTTGTAAAGTTGCTCTCATGATGGACAAAAAGGATGAATGTCATATTTGCTTAGCTTAACAGCCTTTGATAACCATGTTTGCTTATGGATTTAGTCCTTTAGCTCCAACACTGCAGGCATGACTGGAGATCCTCCTGCCAGAGGACGCTTTGCTGAGCAACTGCTGACAGTCTCACACAATATATAGGAATGTGCACAGACCTGTAAAAGGGAAATATGCTCGCAAAATCTGAATTGCTATGCCTGTGTGTGAGTGTGTGTGTGTGTGTGTGTGTGTGTGTGTGTGTGTGTGTGTGTGTGTGTGTGTGTGTGTGTGTAGTGGGGGGTGATGAATGCATACTTGAGAGGTAACCATTGGGGGTGGCAGCCCCTGGCCTTTAGGATGTCAGCATAATGGAGTAAAACTTTGGGACCTTATTGAGCTCCAGGGAGACCCCATTCACTCCGGACAGCACCTCAGCCTCGGGCCATTATCTTAGCCTAAAATGTTTTGTTCTTTCTTCAGCCTTCAACAGAACAGTTAGCACAAAATAATGAACCCCTCTTCATCGATAGACTGCCCAATTCTCTTTTTACTAATATTACCTCATACTAGAAACTGAGTAACAACTGAAAATGTAAAGATAACATGATCTCAAAAGTCAGAAACTTGTGATACTTGAGTTTATTATTCAAATATAGACCTGCTCTATTAAGTGGGTGAAACACATCTCAATTTGAACATCTGAACAACTTATTTTCTAAATAATGTCCTGAAAAATATAAACATCTTAAAATGGGTAAAATATGTAGGCAAACAGAAAACATGAAGTTGTTTTAACTTTAAAAATCCTAAAATTCCTTGCTTTGCAACTGGTCAGCAAATGAATTCACGGTTAGCTCTCAAAAGGAGAACCATTGTTGTCTCATCTCATAAACATATAGTCCCTGCTTTCTATGAAGAAGTGGTAAGGGATATTTTTTCAACAAAAGCCCTTAGAAGGGTGTGAAAGGAGCCCCTTCGCACTCCTAAACGCCTGGACACAGTTGGAGGTGCCCCCTCCCCACTTCCCTGGGTCACTAAAGGCATTGAAGTTTTAGAGGGCTGCTACGGCAGATTACTCCACACAGCTGCCCCAGCACCGTGGAAATGAAGTTATGCCCCCTTGTCAGCTATGTTTTGTGTTCCCCCCTCCTCCTCTTCTTCGCTCACTCCCTAAAACCTTACACTAGGAGGCCACCTTTGGATGCAGGAGGGAATCAGGGGAGGAAACGGACAACTCCTATGCAGCCATGGCAGATAGAGAATCTGATTGGCTGATTAAATATTCCCTCTTTGCATCATTATTCAGAGGCTCGAAATCCCTGACATTCAACCCAGCGCAGCCCCTCTCCCATACCATTACCTTCCCCCATTAAACCTCAATCATAAATCAACCCTTCCTCCACCTTTCCCACCTCTAAGCTCAGGGTACGGCCTGCCTCAAGTCCACCCCCCAGCCTTCAATTATTGTGGGTCACTGGGGTTTTTCATTTCACTTTGGCTAAGTTTGTTTATTTTCGGTCAATACACTCCAAGTAACCTATGACACCATGTTTAAAAGTTTGAAATAAGAGTCTGGTAATCACACACTTATTTCAAGGATTACAAGCAATACAACTCACGCTTGCTAAATCCAATATACTCAGAAGTTTTGACTGCTACAGTCTGATTTTGTACAGTATGAGTATGACCTAATGGTGGCTAATTTGGAGCTAACGTTAGATACTGATGAGTCACTAATTTCCCTCAACCCTCTATACTGATACATTATGTTTATCACATCTTACACAGACATTTCAATGGTTCATTTAGAAAACCACAGGATATTTATCTATCAGTATCTTTTGGGGAAAGTAGTCACTGTTCAGCAAAAGTAATTTAGTCTTGTTTCAAGACAGTAGCCAAATGGGCGTATTTTCTTTTAAGTTAAGATCTTATAGAGCTTCAATAAATGGTTAGTTTTTTTAATAGACTTATAATTTATTCTATAAGATATAGAATAATAATAAGCGCTTCAGGATTTGTCTTGGCAGATGAGAAGCGCTAAATAAATTGAATGTATTATTTATTATATAAGAACATAGAAAAAAAATGCTTTATACAAGTTCAATAAGACTAAGGAGACGATTTTTTGTTTTGTCCGACCAACAGAAACCTAAATATTACTTTTATGATGATTTGAAAAAGATACAAACAGAAAGCTTTAAACATTTGACTTGCTGGGATAAGCAAACATGTTTTAAATTATTTTCCTTTCCAAAAAATGATAGTAAAATCTAACAATGAAGAAATCCAACACTAACATCATAGATCAACAACAATGGTCATGACAGTACTAATCCACTATTTGCACGAAGGGTCTGTGATATAACAAGTTGAGAGAAACTGACAAAACGAAGTCCCAAAGAATTTCTCTTCCCAAAAGCTTTTGTAGTCATTTTAATGTACATTCACTGTGATAATAAAATGACGTAGTAGGGGGAAATAGTGAGTAACACTCCCATTGCACCAGTGGCCAACAGAGAGATATTGTCTGCAAAGACTATCCAAAGTAGGGCTGCCTGTTTTTCCTTGGTGTAATCTAGAGGAGGACGGTTTGGGGCGGGGTAGACGGGAGGTGGGCCAAGCACCACTGTGAGTTATGATGAGGCAATTTTAATGATGTTCTGGTCCCTGCACCAAAGGCCCCAGTTGACTCTTTTCTGTTTCGCTATTGGAAAAAAAACAACATTCCTATTTCCTTTGGTGCCAAAAGTTAATTGAAAACATTTCAGGGCAAAGTATGGTCTGGGGCCCCATATGATTCTCATCCGTTCATTATCCTCAACAATGATAAAAAGGCATTACAATTATTAATGGTTGGAGCAGAGGCCTTCTCTCTTAAAGTGACAGTGTCAAGCTTTTGCTTCTCATAACAAAAGGCCCCGAAATGCCTGCACTCCTTCACTTTGTTGGTATTTTTCTTACAATTGCTGCCATAGCTGGATTTATTATTTGGGTCTGTTTTTATGAAGACTGTTTAAAGACTGATGATAGCTTGTGTTTTTCAGTTGAGTCATATAGTATAATAAAGAGTGCAGAATATGTTAGAAGTGGGAGAAGACTTCATCTAATTGTAAGATAACTAACTGGTAAACAAATGTATCAGCAGGAGTTGGACTGAGCAATAAAGCTGAACTTTCTCACATAACTCCTCTGGGATAGCTGTCTCCCCGTGCTCCCCCACTCCCTGAAAAGGGTGACAGAGTGAATGAAGTGCCCCAGCATTGTGCTGCTGCACCATTGTGTATTTTTCATCTCCATAATAGAGGTGCCACTCGACTTCTCTTCCAATAAATGGGCTGGAGGGCCCATCTCTTTTCCTTGAAAAGCAACATGGCTGCCATCAATAGTTTCAAGACCCATTATCACAAGTGAAGGAGGGGACGCTGGCTTTTCTGTGAGTATAGAGAGCTGACAGACTCATAACAGGAGTCACAAGCATGTAAACAGGCGGATACGCCATCACTGCTATCACTTATTTAAAAGAACATCAAACTATGTAGCTTGAAATCTTTAAAAAAAAATCCATTATACTGTAAGCACTGTTTTGTAAAAGTAATCTTTCTTTGGAACCACCGTGTAGAAATGTTTTTTTTGGAACTGTTGTTGATTTATCATACTTTAGGGTTATTTTTAAGATTTTAAAGCAGGTAAACACTTGATATCTAAATAGTGCATGACAGTAAAGCTTGGGTAAATATCAAGAACATCTAAAGGACTTTGACTTGTGAGGAATGTTTTTGGCTAAGGCCGCTAAAAGCAAGTAAAGTTTCTGACCTGGTGAATAATTGTGTTAAAGGCTGGTCCAGTTATATTTTCAAACCCTAACAAATTGTCAAATGAAAACAAAAGTAAAACAAATCTGATTTTAACTTTGTAAAACTATTACTGTGATCTTTAAATACACCTTAGTTACTTAACTTTCTGAGAAAAATAACAGATTAGTGTAAATAACCCTTTACAGTTCTAAAATCAATGTGTCAAACCTGACACTTTCAAATGAACTGAGAAATAAACGTATGATTAAAAGTTAAAGACAGAGCCACAAAGAATCCAAATGAATTATTTAAAAAAAACCTCTCTTTTATTTAATGTGCATGTACATTCAGCGGAGTGTGTTCATAATGGGCACTTAACATCTCCACTCACCCAAACACAGACATTTTATTTCCCTCAGTGTGTCTTTGTGAAGACTTCAAACAAACACACGGGGTGAGGATAAACAAACTGAGCCAACAGCTTCTTGGCTCCATTTGGGCTGCAATCCCCCAGGAGGAGGGGTCTACCTTTTCTCTCGTCTGTTTGAACAGTTTTTAATAATTAACACTTAATACCTTAAGCAAACATCCATGTTTACGAGGTCAAGTGTATCACTCTCAAAAGCTTCTTGTTTCAGCATTATCCTTCCTGGGATTTAAACACATTGCAAGGGCTTACAAAAACTTTGTTTTCATTAAAAACTTGAAGTTTTGAATGAAGGGATTGTGGAGAAAGTCTTTGTAAGGCGGGTAAAAGAAAATTGCTCTGCTTTCCCAGCACACCTCTGAATTGGTCAGGATGAATAAACCCAGTAGTAAAACTTTCAGGCACAGTTATTTTCTTTCCTCTGTGGTCATAATGCAGTTAAAGAGTGGAGCTCACTTATTCATACAGTGCAAATCTCTTGTCACTCATATAGAAATATCTTGACAAAAATATGTTTTATACAATATACTGTACAATTTATCTTTACATAGCTAATAAACACAGAATAGGCTCCTTCAACATGGTCATTTTCGTCACTTAAACATACCAAATGCTACTAAGTGATAAACACTGTCCTGAATTTTATAAACGTATGATACAAATCTGAATTCTACCGTTGAAAGTAAAAGACCCAAATGTTAGTTTAGGGGAGAAAGACAGTTTCTAGGGAGCTGATTTTGAGCAAGACCACTGACTTTCTGCTTTTCAGATAAATTTGGTCAAAACCAAAATGGTGGTCAGGATATTTAGAACAGTCCGACAAGGTGGGGAGGCACTGGAGTTTTCCTCATATAGATATTCCTCCTGGTCGATATAATCGTCCTCAGAGTCTTCCTCAGTGTCTGAAAATCCGCTTCCCGCGAACCTATCACTGGAATCGGAGCAGAATTTTTTCATGCTGACTTTTATGTACTCGCAAATGTTCCTGTCCGTGCCATCACACACACAAGTGTCGAGCTGCTGCGCCTTCGGCATTGTGCGCATGTTGGAGATCACTCTGCGGCAGTCTTCCGAGCACCTTTCCCCTCCGAAAAGTTTCCTGCAGTGGAATAAATAGTCCCTCATGGCGGAGCTGCAGTGGTGGTCCCCCTCGCACTGCCGCCGGGCCTCGGTGCAGCCCACGGTGCTGGTCCGCGGCAGGCACGGCTCGATGGCCTGTTTGGTGCTCCTGCACACCGGGTCCGTGGCGCAGTCGCAGTCCTCCAGAGCCGGGCCACCTTGGGTCATATTGAGCTGGATCAGAGAGGATATGCAGTGGCTTGGACACTTCTTGCAGTCCCCACTGAGGACAGAGGAACAAGCATAAAGGTACTGGTCGTAAGCGTAATGGCACTCCGTCTCTCCGTGGCACTTCAGGATGGCTTTCCAGCAAACCAGCCGACGACTGTGGTTAGGAGATCCTACACAGAGGCCGATTATTAGGAATAATACGCTGCATATCAACACTGTCCGCTCCATCAATATGGAACGACTTGCCATTTCCAGGAAGATTGATTCTTAAAAAGGTTAGACTTCATGTGGGCTTCTGTAGTTCCATCACGCTGCGTCAAACGATAGGATACTCCCAGATGGTTTCATATCATGTCACAGTTGGGGACTTGAAGTCAGCGAGACGCCACAAAGTCAGCAACAACAAGGACGGCCACAACATGATCGAAAAGTTTCAGAGTTCAGAAAAAGTTTGCCGGTGCTCGCCAGTCCCGGAGGTTTCACACTCATAGGAACAACTATGTCGTTCAGGACCGACAAAGACGAGGAAAAGTTAGGATTCACTTTCAGACCTTTTTCCCAAACTCCTCCAAAGTCACCGCTTTCTTTTCCAACCCGCATCCAGCCTCTGAGTAGCAGATCATTGTGATGAGGCTGTGCTGATGGGCTGATAAGGGTACTGCAACCCTCGCCTCTGATTGGTCCAAACTACTGTTGTGATTCTGTCGTCACACACGGGCGCGGTGCAGAAGCTAAACTGGAGTAAAAGGAAACTTTCAGCAACTAGCATTAGTTTGTATCATCTCATCATCATAGAAAATGACTTTTTGAAGGCCCAATATTTAAATGAATGATTAATATATATTTATAGGGTTAGAGCTATTTTTCACAGTGATAGAGGAGGAAGTCAACTCAGATTTTGATATAAGTAAAAGTTGAAATACTAAAGTGAAGAAATGCTTCCCAAGTAAAAGTCATGCTTTCAATGAAGAAAAAGCAAAAGTACTTATTATGCAAAATTGATTTAGTCTGTATTGAATTATAATAATTGCATGTTGCAGCTGGTAAAGGTGGAGCTAACTTTAACTACTGTATATACAACTTGGTAGCCTGTCAATGTTACATCTTGGGTTAATAAAGTATTACATTTTTATTTTAATCTATAATCTGTAATGCTAATATTATTATTCAAAGCAGAGGGTAACTATAGAAGTATAAAGTCCACAAAACCCGCTTAATGTACTGGGTTAAAAGTAGATAGATGATCCATTAATCTCTTGCTTTTTAATTATGCTTCTACAAAGTTTCTAATTCTCATTATACACAGTTTGACTGCTGTAGTCTCATTCTTGAATAATTGCTCATCCTGCACTGAGAGCCGTATATAATAAAGCACAGATTCTCTGGAAAACACTAGCATGGTGTTGCCTCCCCGCAGGGAGAGACGACAGCTGTTATAACACATGCAGCTCCTGTCTTACTCTTTCCACCATCAAATATAGCAAGCCCTTATTGTGTAGCTATTATACAGCACTGCACATACACATTTGAAAACACCAATAAAGACGTGACAGCTTGGAGTTTTTAGACCAATGGTTTCCTGATATGGAGCTGGGAAAGAACCAGAAGCCTTCACATGATATGTAAAAAGAATAAAAACACATTTGGCCGTTTTTTACTGCTCCTCAGTGCAAATGCAAGCAGCGGTGTGAAATCCTAATGACCTAGTACTTTACCTTTTGGTAAAGGGTATTTCCTATTTCCTAACAATAACACTTAAGGGTGTGAAGAGGAATAACAACTACAACCACACACTGTAAACAAACATGAAGCCGCAGGGAGTGAAAACAGAATGGATCTGCGGCCTTGAGGCCAGCAGAACAAAGAGTAGAAAAGAAAAGCCCTCAGTCGTTGGTATAACTGTTCTTTTGACCCCGTCACATCACCACACTATGACCACAGAGATCTGGCAGCTCTCAGGGGACCCTCAGACCCCCCGATTCCAATTAGAGAGATTAGAGAGGAGTCAAGACAAGTGCAGAAGAGTTTCTTAACCAAACAACCCAGAACACCCCCCTCCACCTCCTCCAGCTGGCATACCACAGCAACCGACTGCAGACTCAATTTACGGCTACATCAAAGTGGAGGTTGGAGAATGCCCAAATGGTGCATGGGTCCGCATTAACTACAAAGGGCCTGACATCCGAACAGACTGAGAAGGCCAAAACTGGATCCTAACAGACAGATATGGCTGCTCTGTCACTGCTGTAGACGTGACGATTAAACATGTTTTCCACTTTAGTGCAACGTTTAGAATCAGAATCAGAACTACTTTATTCCTCCCACAAAGGGGAAACTTGCATTTTGGTATCTCTAACTTTGCCCTCTGTCGAGCAACACACTTGTACAAAGCTTTCTTTCAACAACAAACCAAAGAACACACCCTGGCCTCAATCGCATTGTACTTTCAAGAAGGAGCTCATAATGCTAGCAGGACCAAAATCCCATCAGTGTTGGAGGGCATCCAGACGAGAACAACGGCCAGATTCAGTGGAGCCAGTGGCTCTGTATGATGGAGGAGGCAGCTGCTCTCCCCCAATCTGTACCTCTTAAATTACTTGAATACTTCACTAAGATTCTGTACTTGTACACCAAAGATTGTTCTCAGGGAAATATGAGGCCAGTGTCCTTTGCAGTCTTGTCCTCTATTTATTTCAAACGAGTACCTCCGGATGTGCATCCTGTACATGCGGTTGTTCATGGCGGCTTGCATATAATAGTGTTTCCAGAATTGGAATGCGGTTCCCGAGAGTGGATTTGTAAATGCAGAGACAGACATGCTCTTCAGTTTGTCTCCACTGCTGTCAGAAGTCATTACACACAAGCTGCTATGCCAGAACAATTCACTGAACTTTGTATTCAAGTGCTTCCAAGCTCAGAGAGAGGCAAAGAGAGGGGAGGGAGGAAAAGGAATCAATGCTGAACCTGCTGACTGTTTTTCTGCCTGTATTTATTCATTTTTCTGTGGTTCTTGAAAACCGCTCAGATGTCTGCCTTCGACATACTCATATTTTGTCTCCATTCTTTTCACATGAAAGGGAACATTTCATATGCTTTTGGTGAAAACAAGAACATAACTTGCATGCATAGTCATGAAGAGCAGTATAAGTGTCACCTTGAATCAAGTCAAAAACAAGACAATGCAGTAGTTTGGTTTCTCCTTAAAGATCAGACGAGAGGGATTGGATCACATGGGTCAAAGATCATTTAGCCACATAGCATCATTATGTCAGCCTGTCGATCAAACTACAAGTGGATTGATTGCAACATTGTGTACAGAAATTCATAATCTCCTGAGGATGGATCCTAATGACTACGGTGATGCTTTGAAGTTTGCTGTAGCCCACATTGATATTCACATTCGTTTTATTGTGGGAAATGTGTCAACTACTATTAAATGAATCATCATGACATTTAGTATAGATGGTAGGATGAAGCTGACTTTAGAAATCCCCAACTTTTCATATAGTACCACCAAATAGCATAAAATCTACATCATTAATTATTTTAAATGGCATACAGACATTCTTTGTTCCCAGAAGATACATCCAAATGACTTTGGTAATTGTCTTTCTGCTATCAATTCTATATTCTTGGCAGGCCAACATAATATCCTCTCTATGTGGCCCGTATGTTGTCTTTCCAGACTCTAAGACAACCCATACTGTTATCTCAGCCGAGATCTTTCAGGATGGTACCACATCTAAGAGAGCATCTCTCTGGGGGAAGCCACACACCATAGCAGGAATTTGAACTCACAGAGGAGAACAGAGCCACAAGCTCAAACATTGGTCATTGTGGCTGTAAAGAAGGCAAGAGTACTCGGAAAGTTTTTTGTTTTGTTGTATTGGTTTCCAATCAGCAAGGATTTCAGATTCCTCTGGCTTGTATCGCAGAAAAGAATAGCATCAAGACAGGGAGTAAAGCTGGATAATGTTACAAAAAGATGAATGTTCTGGCTGTTTCACTTTAGGGTTCTGCAGAAAAGCAGAGGGGACTGTAGAATAGATTGGAACAGGGAGTAAAACTTCAGATAGAGAGGAAGACACTGGTTTTGTTATCACAAAGGCTGGTAATTGATAGTGGGTGCTGTAGATGTAGTCAAATGTGTGTTATAAGGCACAATGGAAACTCTCCAGGGACTCTTAGGCCTGCAGTATAGAGACACTTATAACAGTGGTCAGGCAATGATAAGATAACAGAGCCATTTCTCTTCAAAGAGGGGAAGATAATAAACCCATACAAACTTCATCACAGGTAATGAGAGGATATGTGGGTACAAAATCAGCTTTTACGAATGGAAAAGAGACTAGTTTGAAACATGACCTCGCCTCTCTAAACTCAAATACTGTGTCTAAAGTCAGGAGGCTTGTTTAATTGACTAAGCGTTATCAGTGCTATGTCATGTTCAGAAACATAAAAACAGACATGTTCATCAGGCACCACAGCCTTTGCTGTGGCCAAAATAATATCTATGAAGGAGGACATTAAAAATAGACAATGTTTGGGATTGATGTAAAGATTGATTCCACTTATATTAGGCAAAAGTTAAAGCTGTGTTCCTCGGTTTCCTGTCTTTTTGCTACATGTGGCGTCTGCCACTCAACTCTCACCCTCAAGTAAAACAACAAACAAAAAGGTCATGTTTTCCTAAAAGATATGAGATACTTTAGTCACAGCGAGAAGGGATCATTGTGGGATTACTACTCTGAGTATACATATTGCCAGTCTTTCATTTTTGTGGAGCATTCTGTAACAGTCCCTCTGGCATCCTGCCAATGTTGGGCACATTTGTGCTCAATCTGTAAGGCGTAGCTACTGTTTTAGGAGAACAAAAACGAGATGTAACTTGAGGCTTCATTGACATTTGACTAATCACAATGTTTAAGCAAAATTGAAGAAGCTTGATGAAGAGAATGTGCCACCGGTACTAGATCATCTTCCTGCCTACCTCATAAGTATTCTTAGGACTTCAGACCAGACATGGGAAACATGTGGGCTGATTTTCTGCTGAACAATTGCAGATGCATTTGGAAAAAGTGTATATCATTTCGTCTCAGTGTAAAGGCAGAACAATATCTGTAATACCTGCAGAAGTGTATTACATAGGAGGAGTTATACATCTCTCATGTTATCCATACACACGCAAACATATTCAAGAGCATCCTTTGGTATATATTGTGTTTTGTTCATGTATTTGAAAGGCCTATAGTTTTGTGGTAAGATGTCCTCCATTTACACAACAGTTATTTTTCCTAAAATGTAACACACATCCTACAAGCGGAAAACTCTGGTTTATGAAGAGTCTGGTGGTCAGAGTGCAGATGAGGCTGTCTTCAGTGACAGTAACCACATGCTCTTAATCCAAACACACCCACACAACCCTTAAGGCACAGCACCAGTGGTGGTCCGGTTTTATTGTACCAATCACATATATCAAGACAAGAAGGATAGATTGGCTTTTTCCCAATTATTTTAAATATCATGGTTACTACTGTTCTCGATACATCATAAATAAAACAAGAAATAACTTCTTAGAATATCATTTTGCTCTGTCCATTGCCAGCTATTTTGCTCCGATTCTCTTTTAAGCAGATGCTACAGACATGCATGAGAAAATGGACATTTAATAAAAATCTGATATCAAAGGCAAACATGAGAGGATTTACTGGCCTAGCTTTGTGCAATGCAAGCATTAATGTTGCCTAGTAACATAACTTTGTACATAACACTTCACTTGGCTTATAAACTGCAGTAATGCTTCCTCCTATCCAACTTGGCTTTATTAGACAGTTTTGGTTACAGTCTTAGACAAGAGTTTTCTCCAAACCAACATTGGAACTATGGGTAACCAGAGACTCTCTCAGATGTCAGTTTGAATTTTATACTTTGGATGTACAAAAATATAATGTTTTCTACGAAGGGAAATTGGACTGTTAACTCCAAAATAACATCATTTCACAGGGTTGACAAGATAGGGAATGCATGAAGTATGAAGTAGCAGGTACTAATATGGGTTCTTTCTGGCTGAAGGTTGAGGCATTATTTGGATTGGCAGTTAGCTTCAGTCAGGGTGGTCTTGGATACAGTTTATGTTTAATTTAAACATGGGCTTTGTGGGTCTGCATACTGTCTGTGTGCTGAGAAAACCCATGCTGATGAGTTGAACAAGAGGTGGGATGCTAAGTCAAATGTGTGGTCTGATGATTGAAGTTATAAAACCTTTTTATGGTAATCAAACTGGCAGACAGAATCTTAAATAGTTGAAGTCTCCGGCTGGATAGATAAATATATAGTTACAGTTAGGAATATTTGTTGCATGTCCTGCTCATCTCCATCTCCTCTCACGGCTTTTCAACTCTGTAATATCTGCAAAAAGTATTAAAACTAGAATAGAGCCTATACAACCATAGCTGTTTGGGATAGGCATTTTGCTACTTTGAGCTAAACGCTAACATCTGCATGCTAACACATCACAAGGGCAGTGGTAACAAGCTGATTTTCAACATCTTACATTAGCATTTTAGTATGCTAACTTTAGCTTTTTAGCAATACATTCAAAGTACCACATTTTGAGGTATTTCCCTAAATTCACAGATGCCAACCTTATAGTTTAGCTACAGGAAAAGTCAGAGGATAAAAGTCAGTAAGATAAGATAGTACTTTATTGATCCCAATTTGTGAAATTGTTTTGTCAGTAAGATGAATCCTCTGGAGACCATGAATGCCTGAACATCCAACAGTTGTTGAAATATTTCAGTAGTGACCAAAGCCAAAGTGATGGATCGACTGACCGCTATAGCTTCAAAGATAATCAAGTACTTTATTTTTCCAATATTCTGCATAACCACTAATTGGAGGATATATTGTCTTTGTGATCTTTCTTACAATCCAGCTAAATGGACGTGGGCTGCAGAGAGGGGGAGGCTGTTGAGTAAGCTGTCGGCTGCACAGACACACCACAGACGCACCACTATAACACTCTTCATCAGAGTGTAAAGTAAACAGAGCCTGTCTGGACATGGACTGGATATCAGACAGACAAGGAAGGGCTACAAAAGACAACAACAGGTACTGACCTGTCACGAAGCAGAAAGGGAGGACAAAACAGTGGTGCTAAGATGATATTGTTTTATATCATGCATTATTCATTTATACTAAGAATAGATCAGTTATCCAATATTATATTATATAATAGGTATGCTTCTACCACTTTTTTTAAAACCATGTTATTTTAATAAGACATTGTTCTGCTTTTGTCTAGGAAAGACTAATTGTCGGACAGATGATGCAGGGGGGGGGGGGCAGGAAAGGCCTTACTATAGAATACTTTGTGCACCCACAGAAATGTTAGAGAGGTTCAGGTTCATGTTGCTTTATGTTTGTTTTCTCACTCACCATTTATCTCTCATTCCAGGCTTCCTGATTGTTTTCACCTGGCATCCTTTCTGTGTCTCCTGTGCTCATCAGCGTCAGTCCCGCCCCTGATTGTTCCCACCTGTTTCTCATTATCATGAGTTTAAATTCCCCTGTCTCCCAGTGTTCCTCGTCAGTTCGTATTGTCTCTTGCTATGGTCAGGTCTATGCTCCGTGTGCTTTTGAAAAGTTTGATTCCTCACTACGTGAGCGCTTTCATTTTTTGTTCTCTATTTTTGTCATCTCGGCTTGAGATTTGATAGTTACCTTTTTTGTTTGTCAATGCTGTATTTGGAAAATAAAGTATCTTACAAATACTTTACCTCTGTCTCCCGGGTCGTGCAATTGGGTCCTACATCCTAAGTGTCTGAGTTCGTAACAAATTTGAAATAGTTAAAAGGTAGGGGATAGGTAAGAATGGAGAAACCAGCTCGAGTGCGCTAGAATTTGAAAGTACGCAGCTGAAAAAAATCTGCCCCTTCCTTCAGACTTCCTTACAGAGCCCCTCCTCCAACGCACATGACCAACGGGTGTGTGCACGAGATGGAAGGCTGACATGCAGGTAGGCCATCCAGTTATTTTAGCCAGGCCGAGGCAGATGATTGGTCGTGCTTTTTACAGCGCCACGGCTTCCACAGATGACATTTTTTTTATGTATTTATTGTAAAATCATTTAATATATTCATTGCTATCGGGATGTTAAGAGCATTCCATGGAATATAACAAAGTGTTTCTGAAGTGAATTACCTACCCCACCTTTAAATAGTATGATTAATATTCAAACCAAGATATCTCATCTTCTAGTTCTCTATATGAGCGCACACACACACTAACATAAACACTCACATACACAAACCACACACACAGTAGCAAGGGGAAAATAAACAGGCTGGGTTTTGCTTTTCCTGCTAAATCTAAATATTGACTCAGTAACATATAATCATACATGGTCTGAACAAAATCAAAAATAAACAAGTGTGCCTGTAATGTGTAAGTGTTTGTGTGTTTCATGGGCACTGAGGCCCTTGAAAGCTGACACTGACAAATGCACATACAAAAGTGGACGTGGGTTCAGTTTGAACTGGATACCAGACGCTAGGGCTTCCATCCAGCTACATAATGTATTTTCTTATTCTCTTTATACACAAAAAAAGGTTCTATCGAAAGCACAGTTATCCATTTCTGATCTAACATCTGCTATCAATCCACATGACTCGCATGCAATATTCAAGAGGCTTCAGATTGCCAAGACATAAGTACATTTCCATTGTGCTCTCGGAGGAGTTTTTCCCTTCAATGCCAAGTTTCCAAGTGACATAAGCAGCCAGAAATCCACAAAACAGTGTTACTATTGTGTTGTAATGTTATTAAAAGCTCATAATGTATGTTTTTCCCTCTTTGCTGGAAGTTACAGTACAACATCAGCAGAAATACACGTGAACACTGACTTCAAATCCATTGTGCTAGAGCCCAAAAAGCCTGTTTTCTTGAATAAGCATGATTGATTGAATGTGGCGTTTGTGTTAGCATACTGTTCGATCTTCTGTTTTCTCAGTGATTCTTTATGGCTCATTAGTGATGTGGTAAAGCTGAAACATTTTTGGCTCTTTTAAAGCCTGTCATAGTGTCCTGCTGGTGCCAGAAATCATGAAGTGCTGACCAAGAAAGAGGCAGAGAGAAAATAAAACTTGTTATTGGACCTTTTCTAACTTGTGTTCTCTCTGGTTAAATAAATACATTTATTTTCTGTCTTGCCAAAATAGAAAATCCATATCCATTCTTATCTGTCTATTTAAAGATAATAAAATGTGCCTGCAGCGGCTCTGTGCTCAATAGATCAGACTGTGTCCTTGGCAGCTTCCAGGTGTGAATGCGTGTAAACATCCTGTTATACCTCAGACCAAAAGTGGTCTATTAGGCCTGTTGCCTCCAAAAGCAATTTGAACAGATGGTCAATTGAATTACACAATCTTCTTTTGGCCTTAAACAGAGGCTGAAAGTGTATGTGGGGGATGTGTGGTGGTGACAAAAAGTCTGATTTGGATGGGAACACAAACCATACACAAGCTTCTAGCGCATTCAAATAAAAATAATACAAATACATAATGATGAACATGAGCATCTTTTCAATCACCTTTATTTAAAAAAATACAGGGTATAGCTACAGATAACACTAACAGCATCAGGATGGAAGGAGCACAGTGTGAGGCAGGCTCAGTAGGCCAAGTGAGGTGCATTTGTGGAAATGAGTAGAAAGCACCTTACAATGAATATCCTGATTGAGCCGCTTGATTGTGATTGTAGTCTGTCAAAGAAGCACAGAGACAATGATAAATGATACCATGCTGTTTGCCTGTTGTAAAGAATCCTGTGTACATTTGCGTCAGTTGTATACCTCATTTGTTATGCTTCTTACAGATGGAAAGATACTCCTGCACATCATCAGGGGATCCCAGAACCACAGGGGCTCGCTCATGGATGCTGGTGGGCTGGATGTCCAGAACATTCATGGACCCTGTGGTGGCCATGCCTCCTGCCTGCTCCATGATGTAGGCCATGGGGTTGCATTCATACAACAGCCTCAGCTGCAAAGAGAGAAGCAAAACATATGAAGGACTTGATATAAAGAATCGTAACAGGTTTAGATTTTTACTTCAACTTCACATGATCTGAAGTTATTCTTTAAAAAAGTCCATTCCTATCCGCTCCAGTGCTTACCTTGCCCTTTGGACTCTTGGTATTAGCAGGATATAAAAAGATCCCTCCATACACTAAAGTACGATGAACATCAGCTACCATCGAACCAATATATCGACTGCCATATGGAGAAGAACCATCCTAGAAAACAAAGATGTAAAAATGAAAGTCAGCATGTTATCTTATATACAAAATATATTGTTGCAAATTCCACATTTCGATAGAGCGGGTCACATATAGTGTTCTAATGCAACAGTGACTGTCTTTACCTCTGGGAATTTCTTCTTTTGTAGGTACTCTGACACATCGGGATAAAAATACTGAGCATATCCCTCATTCAAACTGTAGATTTTTCCCTTTTTCTTAATCTTCACATCTCGATCCACCAGGATGAACTCACCAATAGACTGTAAAAAAAATACAAGAAAATGATTTTGATTTTGAAAATGTCAGAATAAGGGACACAGCAAACTGAAATAATGAACATAAAAGGAATGATTTGAACACTTTTGATGCCATCTATGACAGTACAACTTACAGGGTCCAGCATGAAGCAGTTGACTCCCTGCCCGGTGGAGAGGACCATCATGGTGGCGCTGCCATACAGAGCATAACCAGCTGCCACCAGGTTTCTTCCAGGCTGCAGGGCATCCTTCTCAGACGGCTCACCATCAGTGGTCTACCAAGAGGAATTTTGGTTGATATTTTCACAAAATTGAATATCATAACGGTTGCATTGATATCTTACAAAAACGAGTCACTTCATATTTCTGATAAATGGAGTGGAGTTAAATGTACAATCATCTGCTATTAAGTGTTGTCACACGCCTCCCATATAAAACAATTGGCTGATTATATAACTGTGTTCATCAGCATGCAGTATCGTAGTAAAATACCTTTTTGTAGATGCCGAAAATTGTTCCAATTGAGACGAGACAGTCAATGTTTGAGGAACCATCCAGTGGGTCGAAACACACAATGTATTTTCCCTGTCAACAAATAATGTCATGAATGTCACAATAATAGGAGGAGAAATGATTTGAATACATAAGGAAACAAGACACATATTTGCAAAGATGAGCATGTCTGGATTGAATACCTGCTTGTCTGGTTCTACAATGATGGCCTTCTCATCTTCCTCTGACACCAGTACACAGGAGGTGAAGGAGGACTTGATCATATTGATGACCATGTCATTGGACAGGATGTCCAATTTCTTCACCTGGTCCCCTGTCACGTTGGTAGTTCCAGCAATGCCATATCTTCCAAGAGAAGAAAGAGGAAAAGACTGAAGCGATCAAAGCCTAAATACATTTAGATGCAATTTCAAAGCACACAGAACATCTATACTGTACCCCTTCTAGATAATCTGTCCAATGGGAATGGGAAAGCCTCATATCTACATTCACATTAGCATCCATGCATTTTTTCTGTGCATTCTTCCCAACATGAAAACAGTAACTTATGCTACTCACAGGTTTGCGATCCCAGCCTTCCTGACAGCAGTTGAAATGGCTTTGACGGCTGTGCAGATGGAGTTCAGCAGGTTGGTCAGCTCACCTGTCCCCTGGGCCTTCTTGCCCTCCTCCAGGACAAACCTGGTGAGGGTCAGCACGTTGGTATCGAACGCTCCTTTGTCAGTCATTATGCTGTCAGGTGTGGGACCAAATGCCTCAAGTTAAATAGGTGAGCGTAGACACAAAGTTAAAAAAGTGGACTCTAGAACTGAGATAGGGGAAGGGACGGGGGTGTGCGACTCTTCGCACCAATCAAAAGTGTCCTTTCTCACAGTGAGTGGTTGGTTGATCACTTCTGTAACTGTGGGTTTAAAGAGCAAAGTTCAAAGATAGTGATTTGTTTTCAAGTAGCAATGGCCTGAGCCTGATTCAATCACAGAGTGTGATTCTAGATAGGTGGATATTAGTCTGCATTGTTCCGTTTGAAGATAATGAAACTAAATATAAATTGTTAGCAACATTTGAATGAACAAAATCACTTTATTAAACCAAAACTGAGGGAATTTACACTTTAAATTACCCCAAGCCTCAACACACGAGGATGATATTATTTGAAAAGCTTTTAACAGAAACACTGTTTATATACAATTAATCACCTAGACTATCAACAAAAGCTCCATGCTTTTGATATAATTCCTTGAATGCTATATAATAACAAATAATAATAACATGATTTATTTAGCTAATTTAACAGACTTTAGCTCAACATAAACAGACACTAACACAACAAAGGTTCCTCGCAAAAACACCTTTTTAGAAAAAGTGGTGCACAGCTTGTACTGGACATGACTAACTCAGCACTCTGAATACACTACCATAGCTTCTCAAAACATTCCTTCCCTGCGTGATTCTGAAGAAGGGTAAAGTTCAAAATCATGGGACTCACTGTCCTTGTCTACCCTACCTGGTTTTATATAACCCCTTTAATACTACATGTGCTGATCAAAATATAGTTAATATAGACAGACGGTGGTGTTGGTGGTGCATGTTGTCTCTGTTGCGTCAGTGGCATGTATGTCCTTGCTGACTGTCTCTGTCTCTTTTGTATTCACATGTTCCATGCAGTTACTTCACATAAAACATAGGCTTAGATTAAATATACCAGAGAGCTGTTGCAGAACAGAAAGCTGCAGTTGAACATTGAACTTAACTTAATACCAGGCATGGTCCTCGCCACAACTATGAGGTCATGAATGACGGAGAATCACACACCAACCACAGCTCTTTCAGGTAGTGATAACAATGTTGACCAGTATGTGAGAGCTACAAAAAGAGAAGCTGGTGTAATGAGTCCCACATCCAAAACAGTTCAATAAGAAAGCTATACTTTTTTGTTTATAACGACGAAACAGAAGTCACACTACAATGTACTATTTTACTAGTTAAACCCAACACACTTTACAATAAATAATGTGGTAGACTATGAATGGTATAATGAATGTATTTCCTTACTGTGTCCACATGATGTCGCTGTGCAGCTTACAAAAGATCACATTTTAGGGATCAGGCAATTTGCTGCAGGTCACTAATGAAGTTCAGTTTTGTAATCCTCTGCAAATAAAGACAGTCACTTTCCACTTCCCCTAGGTCGCCTATGATCTAGGTTTACTACTACTAAAGGATGTGAGATCGATCAACTTGATTTCCATTTGTAGTCATACAGTAAGAAGAATGAATCCATGGATAGCTTCAAGAAGGAAAGGTGAACATTATTGAAACATTATAAAATATATCTAAGTAATGATGTTTGATTACGGTAAATGGACAGTAAGAGTGTAAGCATTTGGGTGAGTTTGTGTAAGAACATAATGCATATTCTAAAAAAATTGAATTATTGATTTAGACTACATTTAGCCAAAACAGAAGCAGCCCTTCTCCTGGAGGGAAGCCTGCAGAACGTTTTAAAAAATATGCCTCAGCGACAATGGAGACAAAATGATAGTGTGTAGCTGTGTAATCGATTCAATTGAAGGAAAGCCATCATTAATAATTCACTGAGGAGTTTTCATCACCTGACTCCCAGGAGCCTGCTGTGCATGGTGACAGCTCTCCGCACATGCGCAGTAGCTGTCCCACTGCTGCAAACTTATTTAGTTTCACAGCCAAAGCAGAAATAAAGAAGAAAAGAGAAAAACAAATGTCCTCGCTTTCGCATGTATGTCTTAAACATGCTAACCGACTTTTGCAACTGATACTTTGTCACATTATGTTTATCGTCTCTCATCACCCAACCTGTTGTTACCTTCCCCTGCAAAGGTAAGTGGCATCCCATCACGTTGTTAGCTAGCTAACGTAGGCTAACCGGTGAATGCGTGCTAACTTCCAAAATTAAACAGAAAAACAATATAGAGTATTCCGTTCACCGCAAAGAAAACATTTTGTAAAATGATGATATCATTGTTAAAGTTTATCTTATCTCACCGTGACCACAAGGCGTCAGGCTTAAGCAATGTTAAGCCTAGCTATATTTCAGTGTGGGTAAATGTTGGGTCATTAAGTAATTTTCGACTTAATCAGTGTAATTTATATTTTTTAGGAACAGGCGTACATACCTGTTTCAGCAGGTTCTCTGAGTTTCAAACATTGAGTAACGCTTTGGTGGATTGAAATTCCCAAGCGAAATTAAAATGAAGACATCTTGACCGCCTGCAGTGGGGGAGGGGGGGAGAATATTTTTGGAGAGGCAAAGTCCCTCCCCTTCCGGGAACCTCCATGGGACCTTTTTTCGGAAAAAAGTATGTATTGAAGTCAATGGAGAGAGAAAACTTATCTTTCGATCCCTTTTGAATTGTGCCACGAATTACGCATATGATCTTTGTCAACCTTAAAGAATAATTTAGATTGTCAAAAAAGTCACATTTTGTCGTAAAACTGTTGAAATATAAGACTATGAAAAATACGCAACTAGAAAGAATCCAGAATCCCGGTCCCGCATGCTGGCTCTAACGGAACCGACTAACTCCCCTGTTGTGTATGTACAGCTCTCAACATGCCCAGACTTGGAGTGATTTTCACCTCTTTTAATACTTTTCGCCTCATTCTGAAAGAAAGAAGTGAAATGTACCAACGTGACGGCCGTCTTGGTGTGTGGTGCGAGACGGGAGATGTAGTTCATTGAGTGGTTTCACACAAAAATAAGTGTTACTTCACAGTTTTACGACACGTTTTTTGACTTGCAAAATTATCTTTTAAATTGACAAACATCATATGTGTAATTCGTGGCACAGTTCAAACGGGATCGAAAGGTAATCTTTCTCTCGCCATTGACTTCAACAGATACTTTTTCCGAAATAAGGTCCCATGGAGGTCCCCCGGAAAGGGACGGACTTCGCCTCTCTATTCCGCAAGACCGGAAACGGTCTGTCGTGGACTTTTGACCCCTCTAGGCAAATCAATGTTTTCTTGACCTCTTAATGGAAATTTCTTCACCAGTTCAACCAAGGAGTTTTTTTTACTTATTTCTTCTCTTATTTTTAGTAACCATCAGTGGTGTAGTGGGGATTTTTTTACTGGGTGGACGGGGCCCACTGTGGACCTCTGTGGGCCTCTCTCGCCTGTCAGCGCAATTTGTGGGACGCGGGACAAATGATAAAAATGATGTGTGTG
>NW_011354241.1:0-4538 GCF_000735185.1 Notothenia coriiceps | reverse complement strand
ATTTGTTTCATTGAAGAACGAAAACAGGAATGTTGAGTTAAATGTTACTCATCCACCCAAACCCCACTCATTAAAAAAAAATGAACAAAAATGCACCCCCCATCCAAAGATCCCCACAAAGTCCCATTCAAAAATGTTAAATGAAACGAGCCCTTCTCCCTCCAAAAAGTCCATTAAACATCCAAATCTTCCTTCAAGCAATCCTCTGCATTTTTGCTAAACCCTTTCAGTCAACGGGCTCTTCCTGGGCCTCATCAACCTCACACTCTGAGTCTTCCTCTTCAGTGTCACTGTCCAGCCTTGTTGAGGATGGCTCTGTGTCCGGCTCAAAGAGCCTTAGGTTTGCCCGAATGCCAACCAGTTTTTCCACTCTCACATTTGTGAGCCTGTTGCAAACCTTTGTGTGGTCTCAATAGCCATGCAGTAAGCAGTGTGCTATGGCATGGATATTCAAGTACTTGAAAAGCATCCGTTTGTTTTAGTCAAGATTATGCTAAAATATACATTTTCCCCAACTATGTTTAAGTTCCCTACGAAGAGCCAACCTTTAATTTAGAAAATTCCCGTTTATTCCCATAAATTCCCGTTTGTTCCCGTGGAAAGTTTCCATCTTTGAAAATTCCCGGAATTTTGCAACCCTATATTTCAGTAATAGTAAAGGGGGTGTATTCCTTCAAGAAAGGCTGTAGTGAGAGTTTGAATATACATAGGGGTGAAACAAAAATCACTAAAATGTGATCTCTATTGTTGTGTTTGTGTGAAATGAAGCATGTCAGTACCGTAGCTGCGTCCGGCGATGGTGCACTTCTTGAACGCCATGATGTTCTGTGTGAGAGTTCCTGTCTTGTCGGAGAAGATGTAGCTGATCTGACCCAGCTGCTCGTTCAGGGTGGTTGTTCGAGCCTGCACACAGGAAACAAAAAAGTTAAGTTTGACCAAATAACTTCAAATCAAAGTCCTCTTACAAGCTTTACTGAACATTTCTAACTACATCTCATGCTTTTTAGCAGCGAATGCAGTTCAGAATCTCGGATGTTAAATCAATATTGAACGTGATGATAAGCACTTGTATATATTGTGCTTGAAACCGTTAATCTGTGACAAATCATGTTCCTCTGCCTTCTCCGAATGACATCTGGAAGACTCCAGTGCACCCACATAGAGTTGAGGAGTCTTTTAGCAATATGTGTCAATCACTGTATACGTGTTGTGTTTAAACTGCCCCGCTAATCATCATTAAATTGGATTCTGATCATGTACTGCCTATTTTAGTTGTTGGTAACATAATGTATTTTTGTGTATTGATGAGCTGAACAATAACAAAGAGTTTGACCCAGACGCAGTCGTTCCAAAACCAGGCAGCGCCCAAACCTTCTCATTTTACAGCCGTTTTGTTGTCAGTGTATAATAGTAATAATACAAATCAAAAATCTGCAGGATATGGTGCAATAGCCTGCGGGTGATCTGCAGCAAACCGAGAAGTTTAGAGCATGTCAGTAACACATCCCTATTAATAAAGATTGGGTACTGTAAGGGAAACCTCTGCAGCAATGGAGAGTCAGGACTCAGAGAGACACGAGGAGAGTTGGAGCTTTGATGTCAAACAATGATGTTTATTACAAGTCAACGGCCGGAGAATTCACATCACAAGCTACAGCAGCAAAAGGTTCTGACTGCACGGGTGGGTTGCCATGTCAATTCTGATCAGCCTCGCATCTTGGTAGACCCTTTAACTAGTTCAGAGAGTCAAATCCACATATTAGGGATGGGCGTAAATATCTGCACACACAGGAGATGTCTCTCACATCTGTGGAGCTTAGAAAGCCAGCGTTCTCACAGTGGTAAAACCCCCCCTGTGCCCACCAGGTCAGGCCATAAAACCTAGTATCAACATACGACTGGATTAACACATTCCTTACGGGAGATAAGGAGCAGGGCTGATCGTAAATGTCAACACACAGAGAATAATTCTGTCTTTACTCCTAAATATTTAAACCTTTTCTAACAGGTACATTCAGAGTTAAGCCTAGAATAAAAATCATTCGACAGCAGCAGATATGTACCTTAGCTGGCGTGTCTTTCTCTGAGTAGTACATCTGCAGGTCCCAGTTGATGAACTTACTCTGGCCGAGGCGAATCACCTCCACACTGAACACAAAAAACACACAGGAGAGAACACTTAGAAGTTGGATTTTGACAGTTGTTCCTTCTAACATCAGGTAGAGAGGAGGAAACTAACACTATAAAGCCTCTCGGTTGCTAACTTATGAACTTGGTTAACAAGATAGCTAGTGTGGCGACAGTTGCAGTATGTTTAAAGTCCACTGAATTGTGTCTTTTTTTTTTATTTCATTTGCTTTAGAAAATGATATACAAGTCAGCCTGGAGCCAGCATATGTAGCTTTTGATATTTTGGAGACAAAACAAGAAATACACTTTCTAGAATGAGGTCATCTATTGGATGTAAGAAATAAAACATTAAACCACATTTCCCAGAGAGTCGTGACAATGCCATTCCACCTACAGTAGATCTTATAGCAGTGAAATTCTATAGAAGTCTATAGAACTAGTGGTATATTCCCATTGAGTGTAGAGCGTTTACATGATCTGTGCAAAAGCCGATTGTACCAAGACCGAAATGTATGTGTGTGTTTTAACTGACCTGACGTATAGTGAGATGGGCACCATGGTGTTGAGGACGATGATGTAGCCCCAGAAGCTGAGGAAGCCTCGGTGGTTGGCGTCCTGATTTTTACCGTCGAACAGATACCAGGCCTTGGAGCCGATCTCATCGTACCAGAAGGCATGACCGATGGCCAGCCCCGCCGCCACCAGGATCAGCAGCGCAAAGATCTACAGGAGACAACAAGCCGTTACACACCGGGCGACTGATGAAAAAAAGTCATCATATTAATATTTCATTCTAAAATGAAACCCAATTTCCCCCGTGGAGTAAAGGTCTCAAACTTACCTACCCCACCTTTAAGGGGCCCTATTTTATTCATTTTCAAGTTTGTATTTTTTCCCTCTACTGAGACATGTTTCAGGCAGGGGGCAGTGTGGGAGAGAAACTCCCTCTGGATGGGGTCTTTTGAATGTTTGCCTTTACAGACCATTTACATGCTTAAACCTATATAACAGTTCAGGAAAGGGAAAACCCCCAAAAAGCAAAATAGAGTAATAAAGTATTCCGAGTCTTTTTTTTTCTTCTTTTTTTTTTTTAAACTCACCGAGTAAACCATGTAGTTCATCAGCTCGTCAATCTTGGTCCTTTTGAATCTCGTCTTCCCGCTGTTCCTCATGATTTTGGTGTCGGCTCCTACAACGACAAGTACGGAAATGGTGAATACTAGCCATTGCTATTCGTCAGTTATCATTCAAAAATATTACAAAGCTGTGTAGTTATAAAACAAAGGTCAGTAACAAAATTCTCTTTTCACACGTTTGGAGTCACACCTGCGAAGATGACGAGGCCGTGACACTCCTCTGTGTTTCGGATGGTGCAGCCTCGGAGCAGCATGTTGTCGAGGTCCAGAGGTAACCGCTCCCTCTCCCACGTCATCGTCCCGATGAACTTATCCAGGCGGTTGTTCGGCTCTTCGCACTCGATCAGAGCTGAAGGAGACACAAAAAGACAAGAGAGGGGGTGGCTTTAATTCAACTCTAAACTATTCAAATCAGAAGAGTTCATCTCCGGGCTGCATCGGGTTAATAACTCATGACAGTACAGATATTTACTCTGGATAAATGGCATCAGCGTTAACCGTGAAGGATAGTTGGGATGTGAAGAAGGGGTATGAGGATGTTCTAGATGTTCTAGAGTAGATGGTGAAAAGCCACCAGACTCCAGTTATTTTACCTGGGATTGCTGGACTACCACTGCCAAGATTTGTCATTTATTTTGCATTATTACATGTTCTGTGAGGTACAATTACTGTCACCTTAACTTCCCTTCAGCGGCTGAGGCTTAAATCATATTTAATGTTTCTATTTGATTAATAACACAGTGGGGGAAAACAAATTGTGAAACAGTGTATATGTAAAAGTTAACAAAGAATGTATGGCAGACTACCTGTAAATAAAATCTGTTCTACCCTTATAACACGTACTTGAAACTACATTTTTATTTTAAAAGAACCGAATATAACAAAACAAAATTCATTAAGACATGCAACGTTGTAGAAGCAAAGTACCAACCAATCACATATCGTACACATTGCATAAATAACATTCTCATGGTTATTATGTATTAATTGGCGCTTGATGGAAATTGGTGTGTTTCAAAAAGCTTTTCAATTACTTTGATACTTACTCCTTTGAATAAACCAAGAATTTTGTTTTACAAATATACATTTTACAATTAATTTGCATGCGACGCGTTGTTTTGAGTTATTAAACCGATTAAGCGTTATGCAAATAGACTGGGCTTGTAGTTATGAACTCACCATTGAAGTCGACCAGCTGCCGCTCGCTCTGCAGCCGCTCGTCCGTCTCTCGACGTCCCAGCTTAAACTTCAGGTTGGTCTCTCTGCAGGGGG
>NW_011354240.1:5777-47659 GCF_000735185.1 Notothenia coriiceps | reverse complement strand
AATCAGCATTTTGTTTACGGCCATCAAGCACTGGAATACTCTTCCAGTTGAACTTAATACCTGTACTGATTTTAACTCGTTTTCCTATGTTGAAAAAAAAATGATATTAAGCAACCAGTCATGCCAACATTAATTACACTGTATCTGAGTTTTTTTTAATTTGAACTGTATTGTCATACTATATCTTAGATATTTTATTTAAGTGTATTTGAAGTGTACTAAGTATTATGTTCGCAACCCGTATTTAAATCAGGCTTTATAATTATTTGAGTGACCGAGATCATGTAAGTGTATTTCAAGTGTACTTAGTATTAATGTATTGAGCTGTACTTAAATCAGGTTTTAAAATTGTTTAACTGATAGAGATCATGCAATGTTGTTATTTGTTTATCTATTGTTATGAACCTGCCTGAGGACCACAGATGGAAATGAGCTATTAGCTATAATCTGGCATATTGCATCTCTTCTCTTTGCTGAGATTAATGTTTTTGTATGCATGGTCCTTCTATAAATAAATACAAATAATAAAATGTTTCGGTAGTGACCATTTTTGGTAGAGGAAGAACATTCCAATACAGTCTGAAAATACATTATAAAAATGTACGGTTATTTTAGTAGATATGTGTAATTTAGATATGGTACAAAATATATATGGACAACGTTTTGGGAAAAAAACATACAACATTTAAAAACTGTTATGACCCTTATATGTATTATGCCTAACCAAAGATCTTTGTCGGGAAATACTCCTCTGCCCTACAGGGGATTCTGAGTTTTGCTTTGTTTGGTAATGTGAGAGATGTTGGGTTTGGGAATGAACAGAAAAGCAGGGTATTTCAGTAAACAACCACCATGCCTGGACCAAATAAATAAGAGAATGGTATTTAGAGACGTTCAAGAAGTTGTTCTTTCCTTTTTTAAATCAGAATCTTAATACAAAAGTAGAATAACTATAGCCTACTGTAACATTACCGTTTTAAAAACAGCTTGGTCTCCACGCATTATCTCTACAGGACTACCAAACATTTGCAGTACACCATGGGCTTAATCAGTATTGTCCACACAGGTGGGAAAGTCAATACTACTGTCTGAACCGCGTGTCATCTGCCATCCCACAGTGACCGCTACAACTACAGAGTGGAGCTCGGTAAACACAGCCTGAAGACCAGCGAGGAGGGCTCGATAGCGAGGAGGGCAGCCACAATTATCAGTCACGACGACTACAACACCATGCTCAGCCGGTAACACACACTCAACAGCTCAATAACACCTCAGGAGTCCTGGTGAAGAGCAGCATCAGCAGGAGGCCATGTTTTAGCAGAGTATCAGTTCACTGTTGACTCAGCAAACCATCGATTTGTTGTCATTACTTCTTCACTGTAGGTGTGTTGTTGTTTGCCTTTTGCAGTAACGACATCGCCCTTATCAAGCTGTCTTCCCCCGTCACATTCTCTGACACCGTCATGCCCGCCTGCCTCCCGGCCCGGGGCGTGGTCCTGCCCCATGGCGCCCCCTGTTACGTCAGCGGCTGGGGTCGACTCTCCAGTGAGTCGAAGCACCTCCGCAGAATCAATCTGCGACTGCATTGCAAATGTCCACACTGGACTTATTGAAAGTCTGCTAGAGGTGTTGAGTCAGGGTTTATGCACATTTCACTCAATGTAGGTCAAATTACTGATGTCTTTGAGTTTCCAGAAAAGCGCTATATAAGTCCCATGTATTATTATTATTATTATTATTATTATTATTATTATTATTTTCATTATTATTATTATTATTATTATTATTATTATGATGTCAAAGCCAAAGACATTTCACAGCAATTCATTTGTCAAAAAGATTGAACTTATATCCATCAGCCTGCTAAGAAATCTCAGTCCTAACCATACCTCTTGTAGGGATTCATTTACTACCAAAGTACCAATTCAACAGATGCAGATCAGCTTTTTTAATTAAATGGTGTGTAAAATATAAACAAATATTTTTACAAGAAGAAAATACCAGAAATGAGCAATAGGTAGAAACAATGCATCCTTAAATAAGGGACATTGTCCATTTACTGTAATACTATCACACAAGTTATATCACTATGAGATAAATCATGTTAAAAATGTATCCGAGTCAACAATTGGCCATGAGTACATTAATAGAGCATCCAATTTAACCAAGATCGTATTTAAATAACAGCATGGTTATGTTTTGACTTTAACCATAACTCTTGTTTTGAAAAGTGGGAACACTCTCAGTTCAAGCAAGTAGGCTTGATGTGTTCCAACCTCTATGGTTCCAACAAGACAAAATAATAAACACAACCCATGCATTTTATTGGATTTAGTTTTACATTAAAATACTCTGCTTACTGCATTTGACATAGATTTTGTCATACAATAGAAAAGCATGCTCTTTCTATCATTCAACAAGAAGACATGTGTGATTTAGTTAGAAGTTTCCACTCAGGGAAGAGTTTGTTTGTATGAAAGCTGTAAAGTTACACAACTAGAGCATGATCCAGTTTAGCACGGGATAGCATTAGTTTTGGTATTAAATGAAATCATCTTGCTCTCCCTTATCTCCCAGCAGCACTCCACCTGTCCCCTGAGCAAACCTCCCTTTAGAGCTAAATCTAATTTCCTACCTGAGTTAAGCCTGTTTGTGCCCACAGCCAGTGGCCCTAGGGCTGACCTCCTGCAGCAGGCTCTGCTCCCTGTGGTCGGACAGGAGACCTGCTCACTGCCCGATTGGTGGAGCGTCCTGGCAACGGACAAGATGGTCTGTGCCGGGGGGGATGGTATCACCGCTGGCTGTAATGTGAGTTCACTCAGGGAAGTTGAAGATTAAACCGGGTTACTACTCCTTTCTAGAGATGTTATAGCAAACAGTGATTGCACCATTCTCTCATATGTTCCTCTTTGTGACTCATTGTTACGACCCGGCTTCTTATTCAATGTGGTCCAACTCTTTCAACAATGCCTAAGACATTTTGGAACCATTGCTCCCAGAGTTGAATAACAAACCCTTTTCCTTTACAGTCAAAACAAGTAGGCAGCACCTCCATTTTAACTGGGTGAATCTAACATCACAACACTAGAGGGAATATTTTCCATTTACTCTCATTTTGAAGATTGGTCAACCTTTCTTGGTCGATCAAAGCAATGATTTATGTCATCTTTAACGTTTCCATTTAGTACAGTTTCAAAGACTCAATGAAAGGAAGGTTAAAGGAAAATACGTTTTACTTTGAAAGAGTGTAAAATAACAGTTCAGCATGACTAAAGTGAGCACTGGAAGTCGTACCTTCGTAATGTCTGTAAATTAGCTGCTGTCCAACAGTGTGTGTGCTGACCTGCAGGGGGACTCTGGTGGGCCCCTGAACTGTCAGAACCCCGATGGTTCCTGGGTCGTCCACGGCGCCGTGAGCTTTGGCTCCGGTCAGGGCTGCAACGTTCTCCAGAAGCCGACAGTCTTCACTAAAGCCAGCTCCTACATCGACTGGATCAACACAGTGAGGAACACTTTCATTTTGTGATTACTTGCCAGCATAAACAATGTCACCTGAAGCGAACAAAAGCCTCGGATTTCAAAAACAGGAAGTATGTTATAATTGTGTTTTATGTTGTTTACTCTGCAGGCTATGACCAACAACTGAAGGAGCTATTCCAGTGCTTCCGTCAGCAGTAAGAACAACAGTGATTTCTCATTTTCCTACTGGCAAATAAAATAAAATGTGCTTTTCTTCAGTGCAAAGGAATGCAAAGAGCCTGTTTGTTAATGGAATGCTGAAGTACTGTCTATGTCCTGGACACCTAAAACCTTCTCTTTTTTTAACGTTGCCATGCAGGGCCTTGACAACTAGAAAGCATTCAGATGGTTCTTAGCTTACAGCACAGTAGCTGCCTATTAACTAAGCATTGGTGAACAGTAACAAATGTTCAGTGGATTATGGTAACAAGTCAACTGTTGAGTAACCACGGCAAAATACGCTTCTTAAACACATCGATTAATTAACAAATACTTCCTTTTATTTCTCATTCAATATTCATGAGATACATTTGTTTAACTCTTCAGAGAAAAACTCTTATTTTCCACAAACAAATATAGAATGAGCATAGAAAAGCACATTTTCACAGTACATATAAAAGAAAGATTGAAGTAGCAAAACAAAAAAGCAATGATAAATGAACTGACACAATGTGTTTGGGACACTCGTCTATGTAAAACAGAAAGTGACTTCTAAATGATTTCATCAATGTAAAACATTTTGACTACAGTCATATAAAATCAATCATGTAATGAAATGGTCTTTTACAAAACGAGGTACGATGAATATTTCGGCAGTACTGAACATGACAAAAGAATAAAGGCCCGGTGAATGTAGGCATTGAAAGGCTTTTCTCCCTGACTTGGCAATATATAATACAACTAGCTGTAAATGATGGAGGAGCTTTTCTGCATTAACTACACTGAGTTTGACTCAAACACACACAGTGCAGATGTAGGTTATAAAGTCACTAATGAAATGGGGCTTATATATATATATATATATATATCACACAACAAAAGAGGAAACAATCTTTAACGATGCAACTTCATCACATTTAAACTCAAATCGTAGGTTGACAGGCAATAATGAAATAGTGCACAGTTTTAGATCTCAGGCCACTTTGTCTTTTCTCTGTTGTGCTCATTCTCTGCATACTTCTGAGTGAATTCATGGGGATGAGCAAGCGAGAGAGCAATGGCTGCTGTTGTTATGTTGCAGCTGCACAGACAAAGAGCTTTTCTTTTCTTTTTTGAGTACGAAATAGAAAGCGGGGAGAGAAGCAGAGACTACACTACTGCCTTCACAGCACCACAGTGTTCGCCATGGCTACAGGGCTTTCAACTATTCAACGGCTCCTTCCATTATGCTCTCACCTCCTTCCTTCTCTTTTTAAACACTGCATTGTAGGAGCAACATTAGAGCTCAGGTTCAGTCATACAATGCCTTTTCAAAATGTTTTTGGAGAAGCAGCAGAGTTGTTATGAACACAGAAGGCACTTCACTTCCGGAGGGCAAACTCCTCCAGGGGGTTAGCAGAGGCACTCCTTAAAGACTTCATGGAAGGAGACCGTCTACACCCCAGAATGTAATTTCTCTTTGAAAAAGGAAGCTATGATAAGTGTAAATATAAGAATTCAGCCAAAACATTAATCACAGTCCCCTCCCAGTATCTCACTAACCATAGTATACATTTCCTAATGTCTGTTTGTTTGGACACTCACAGACTCTGAAGCTCATTGTTTAGCTAGACTTATGGCTGAGTCTCATGAGAAATATGGAAGAGAGCCAAACTAAATGAGGTAATTGTCAGGAGAGTTTAGCAAGCTAAAGTCCAATCTATGTTTCTCAGGAAGGTTATAAATCAACTTAAACCTAGACTTTCATTGCTCACTTAGTTGGAAACAAATCTCTAATAATAGCGTGATAATCTGTTCGATAATCTGTTCTATAGTTAGGCAGAATTTGACTAGCTTGTTAGCAATGAAATAACAGAAAAAACACGAGCTGATGTTGGGTTTGTTTAGGCATCTTTGTGCATTCAAAAAGGTCAACGTCCTTACTACAGCTTTAAGTAAAAATACTATTTCATGATGCATATATTAGACAAATGACACCTGATTTTGGAACTGCTTAGTAAAGAAACACCCACGACCTTAGAGACATCAGCTTAAGTTCCACGCCGTTTTCAAACTAGCCTCCAGCCCATGTACAGCACAGGGTTTAGTCTTTCTAGGGAGAAATATAGGTTGTCTCTTAAATGTGCTGATATTCACTAACATTTAAGTGCTTTTATATTCTAATCATGAGAAAACAAGTGATATTCTGTTAGCGTTCAACAACTACATTTCCTCAGGCTCTGGTAGAGGGCCTGTGGATAAGAGTCATGGGAGCAGATAGATGCTAACAAAGCTTTGTCTGAGTCGTTTCTTAAATAACGCTGTCCAGTCGATTCCCCATCATTGAATATGTAAACCCTAGTTTCATGTTTCAGCTTTTAAAATGAGAGGGACAAAGAAAACCTGAAGCTAGTGTCAACATTGGCCAAAATCCTCTCACTTTCTGCAAAGCTCTAGAGGACAAGGAGAGAATATATTTGTAACTCGGAGGGGGAGTTTTAGTGAGGCATACCACATCACTTTTGGTAAACCGCTGGTTGTAATCCAACCGCTCCACGATGTCCTATGATCTCTTTCCCCGTCCACTCACCTCTACAGTCAGCGCACTTTGGACCACCCAAAGACGATGCATAATCAGAAAACGACTTGAAGGAAAACTGCATTTGGTGTGTGCTTTTAGTCCAACGTGCCACAGATTGAAAGAATCTGTCACACTGAGGAAGGTTCCAGCAAGTTTGTGTTTCACTGTCTGTGTGTTTCAGAGATCCAACGTTAGAAAAGTATAAAGGTTTCAGCAGGGATGAGCTAGAACAAAAACAGTGTTTTATAAAAATGTTTCACTCCGAATGTTCTGCAGGAAGAGCCCTCTTCAAGTCTTTTCAAAACGCAGATCCAGTTCCAGGAATGTCAGTAGATTGTTTTAAACACGATCAGCTTGATATTAAATGGGAGGCACTTTATCCTCATACTGCGGCGGAGGGGTCAGCGGTTCTATACTGAACCCAGCTGCTGGCTGAGAGTTATCAATGTTCTTCATTTGCAGCTTCTCAGATTTAATCCTGCGGATCTTGATCGGGAGGAGCTTGCGGTTATTTTTCCCAGCTTTGCGATTTGATGTGGAAGCTGCAGCGGGTGGGGCCGGCTGCGATCCGGGAGTTGTGACCTCCGACCCCTCAAATTCATACTGTACCCCGTCAACTTGGACGAGGTCATCGTAGGACGGTAGTTGGGAGGGGCTCGGGCGGAGGTTGCTCTGACTGACAGGGTACTGGCCGCTGCCCACCACCTCCTCGTAGCTGGGGACAGCGTAACGCTCGGCCTGCTCCTCGGCACTGCACACATTTATAGAGACATAGAGACATGAATGACAAGCATGAAAAACGGTGAACTCTGTTATGTCCTGTACTTGATCTTAAAAATGAGAAGGGGAATAATTATTAATACATCTAATTATTATTCCAAATATTTTAAGTGGATTTAATGCCTTCAACACTCATTCTCAATATACATACATTTTAACATTAAAACACTACCGACTGTAAGGAACAACCATCATAGCAAAATGTTAACTTATTTCTTCTGAAAGTGTTATTATTTATGTAATCTGAAAGAATCATATTATTTTATTCATTTCATTATCATAGCAAAAATGATTTCAATAAATCATTTTTAAACTGCAAAGGTGGAATTGGAAGACCAATATGGCGTTGGGTATTTTTTTTAAAAGCACTTATTTAAACAATTTGAAAATGCAAGGATATTAGGTAAATCGCAAATAATTGATCGACAAATTCATGAACATTTCGCAAGCAAAAAGAAAACTTCTGTAAAATATAACAAATTTTATCTCTGGGGTCAGGATTAGGGTTAACCACAAAATACTTTTCTAATTAATATCAATGATGTCCTAGCTAGGAGAAATAGTCAAGACTTATGCATACATGCTTTGAATTAAAAAGGCTGCTGTTCGACAGCTACGTTTTAAGTCTCAGAACCTCAAAGAGGAAAATGTGCTTTGTGATTTGATAACAAATATACTAGACCTTGTTATCAATATCATGGATACAATCACTCATTTTAATAATGCTCTTAAAGTAAAAGTAAAATGTTACAGATCATTGACGCTTGTAAAATAATCTGTTAATAATAGTTTTGACCAAACAAAATAATATTTAAAATAAATAAACAAATCCACCAGCAAAATGTTCTCACGTGCAAAGGGTTTGCAGTTGGCATAAAAAACTGTTGTTTAAGTAGAAATCGATGACTGGACTCACGTTTCTCTCTCCACCTGCTCCCGAGCAGCCACTCTGTGGCTCTGAGCCTCCTGCAGCATGAGCTGCTCCCGCTGTTTGTTCCTCATCCCCAGACACAGGGACAGCAGCAGCATGACCACCCCGGAGCCCACCAACACGAAGGCCACGGAGGACGCTTTATGTTTCCTCCCGCTCGTACCACTGTCCTCTCCTGAACCGCTACTGCTGCTGTTGTTGTTTCCAGCCGCGTCTGCAGGTACCACGCTCCAAACAATCATCACAATGCCCAGGGCAACAAGCCCAACGCCCAGAGCACAGAGTGCATACTGGGAACCTGAGTTTCCAGTGTTTTCACTACTGCTGCTGTTGTTATTGTTGTTGTTGCTGCCAGCAACTCCTCTTCCAACGGCGCTTGGTGGAACATCCACACTGGAACGCATCTTGTCAGTCCCAAACTTTCAGTCAGACCAGCTGCAGGGAGGTCAAAAGCTGTAGAGAGAAGTAAATGTGAGTTCAACACAGACTTAGAAACATACCAAAGAATGTAACAGCAACAAGGGTATGACTCTCCTCAGCCCGTTATAATGAAGAACAGATCATGTTGCTGCCGCCCAGATATTTGTTCTTTATGAGAACCAACTGCTTTTACTGGAAAAATGACGGAACATTAATTTCCCTGAAGTAAAATTACCTTAGTAAAAGGTTTTCTGTGAATAGGTGTGCTGCATGGTAAACAATTGACAGACGACTTGCCTTTCAAAGTCACTCGTTACCCAATGTCCACACATTACAAGGGTAGATAAGGGCTGCTACTGTATGGCCACTGTAAAAATAAAACAATAAGGGTACTTTCTTTTTCCATCCTTTAAATCTAATGTTCATAGCAGTATGTGCTTTCATGTCAATCCAAAGCCAAACATTAAGGGAAACATTATTAGTTTAACATTCATTTACCAAGAATTGTGACTATCAGTGTACCAGTTAAATAATCGGCATCTACTTTGATAATAGATTAATCTTTTCCATGAATAACTGGCTGAAACTGAATATATTTGATATATTAAAGACAGCCATAAGAGACATTTAAAAATGGGATGGACATTTGTCTGTGTATTATTTAATAAAAAGTAAACAGAATGATCTATTATGGATAATATGATAACCTTGTTAGTTGTGGACCTAAATGTGAGTGTTGCACACAGTACAATGATTCTCAGTAATGCAGAGAGCATGATTTCAGCATACTTGCACATCCACTGCATACTTGGAACACATACAGGCCATTTATCACCGGGCTACCCTGCAGTGTAACTATTGTATCTTTGCAAGATCAGAGAATAGATGAAGACTGCTGGGAGCTGTAAACATAGGTCAGATAAGAAGTACAAGGAAAAATAATCTATAAAAGAAACCATGTGGTAATTGAAAATGACCACTCATTTGTCCCTGAATCCACCCTCAAGGTATGTTTGTACACTGCAAACATGCCCAGACCTGCTGGGAGTGAGGGGAAAAGCCTGAAGAAAGTTAAAGCCAGCTCCAATTTAGGAATACCCTCAGTGAGGAATGCGTGGCATGGGACTGGATTATGCGCATCATGGCAGCTGCCTGGTGGACACACACACACACACTGAACATCCCTCAGCAGCCTGTTGAGGATTCCTGAGGAACATTTACGTGAAGTTATCACATATTATTGACCTGTGTGGGGCGTGTAGCTCTGCACACTAAAGGTTATATTTCACCAGTTAACAGGTTTAACAGTAAAGTTAGTAACACATTGACTTTCCCGGTAGTAAACATCTTATTTCCTCCCACAAAGCCCCCTGTACAACATGTAGCTAAAGTGGGATTTCAAGTCGGAAATAGTTCTGCAACTGCAACATTCATCATCATCTGTTTATCTCTTTTCACTCTTAAACAGTATAACCTGGGTCACATGTTACGCTTAATAAACTAAAAGGCAATGATATGCGAGTGTCAAAATGTCAGGTAGCATTAAATTATCATAAGAAATGTTTGTAACCGTTGTTTTGCTAACACATAGCGCGCAGTGTCTTATGGGTTAACACACTGGGCGGGTTGCTTACGTTGACCACAGCAGGGTACGTAAAGCAGCGCGACAAAAACTTTCCAGAACCTTAAAAACTTTGATTATATTTAACTTTTAGTAACACTTAAACCACACAAAAAGTGGTCAATGCAGCGAAGGGGTAAACCGGCTTTACACTCACCTTGGCATCGTTTTGACGATAAGCTACAGATGTGTTCTTCCTCAAAGCAGGGAGGTGTGGCCTTTAATTCCAAAATATCCAGACAATGATGTGTGGGTGAAATAATTTGGTCACAAATAAACGTTAAGGGTCAGGAACTTTCCTTGTGTGACGGATGGGTCCAGCAGACAGAGGGAGGAGGAAGAGGAGGAGGAGGAGGGGGCTCATTGCTGCACTTCCAGTTTCTTTAACCCTTTAATTGTCGGGCTTCTCGATGGATGGAGAGAAAGGAAATATGTTTAACATTTTAACAATAACCCATTGGCTGTAGTCCTCTTTGTCTTCAGTCTTGGTCTGCTGACGAAGACATAAGCTAGTTTTAACCTTAAAACACGCCATATGATTTGCATCGAGTTTAACTCTCTTGTAGCGGTCCCTTTATTTGTGCTGCTCTGTAAACAGCCGGGAAAATACACTTCAAGATTTAACATACAGCATCTTTGGACGATAGAACAAAACGCAAAAAATATCCCAAGGACTTTCCTGTACAGTACTATGTAATTTTGCACGAATTAAATGCACCTAAGAAAAATTATGTGCATGCTCACACATTGTCCATGCAAGACCCCCACAGGACTTTCTCACAACAGACATTTAGCCATAGCAGGAAAAAGCAAGAACAAATGATCAACGATGGGTCTGTGTTTTCAGGGAATACATTAAACTGCTTATTGTATCATTTTATAGCGTATTGATTATCACACAATTATTATGATGCTTTTATATGATTCAGTTCAGAATGTGACATTTGAAGTTTTGGCTATACCCCTCCTCCACCACTGCTCCTGCAAGGAGAAATCCCCTTGGTGAGGCATCGTAGGGGAATTCTTGGTGATGTACTAATTTAAATACCCAGAGTGAAATATTTGTGTTAGTGTGACAACTATACAACTAGACGGATTAAAAGTGAATGACTCATTCTGACTCACACCCTTGACGTAAAATACAAAAAAGGACAATTGTTGAAAACCAGTGGTTCAAAGCTCTGAGGGTAAGCATGGGTCATTGAAAGGGTTCAAAATGATCTTGAAGTGAAAAAACACGTGGTTGAGGTCCCTCTGAACATTTTATATAACAGTCCTTGTCTCTCTACTTTCTGTTGTTCTTCTTTTAAACAGACACACATCTTATTTGGGTCAAATCTCACTACAAAATGTTGAAGACGTTTTTTATGTCCACGAAATGATCTTTGACCAATGACCACGAATAACAACAATCAAGTAAGACTGAAATCCACTGACTCAATGTGTGCTCAGTACTTCCCCGTGCAGTAAACATAGACAAGTCACTGAGTTGTACATCATACTTCACGCAACGATAATTATACTACCACCTACTCACTGTCACTCCTTTTGAGCCCTTTGGACGGACCCAACCTCAGCGACCCACCCTGCTGATACAGCTGGTGATTTACACGCATACAGACGTCTCTGTGTTTGCTCTTGTGTTGATGTAGTTTACACATTGCAGGAGAGTTACCCAAGGCAGTAAAACTAGGCTACACTTGGCCCTGCTGTTTTTCCAAGTGTCCTCCTCTGTATCTGCCTGCTAGGATAATGAGGACTGGACTATTTCACAATAATGACAAAACCATTCCCAGCCTCTTATTGTTCCTTCTGTTGTTCTGGGCTCTGGGGAGGTTTTTCTTCCTCTTAAGCTTACACACACACACACACACACACACACACACACACACACACACACACACACACACACACACACACACACACACACACACACAGGAGTCAGGACAATGTAGTATCACAGTGAACAAGCCTTGATTACATCTGGAAGTCCTGCCACTGTCAGCCTGTTATCAAATTACGAGATATGTAGGCAGCTACAAGGGAAAATGCTCTGGTTCAACATGGCACATGGTAGCAAATATACTTAGGCTATAAATACATGTGGCATTACATTCCTCAATCAATATGCTATGCAGTGTACCTTTCCTTACAAATAAAACCATGTATAACTCTGACATGTAAGGGTTTTATTGCTGCTACATGATGAGCATGTTATTGTATTTTTCCCTCTGACTGTTTCTCTAATAAGTAGCTTAAATCAATCAGGTAGAACTACACCCACAAATGGTCATCATGTTTCTCAACCGTGGGTGGGTGGAGAGGTTTTACGTCAAGGTAGCGCAGAGGGTAGCTTTATCACTTGCTGCTGTGTCATCCTTGGCAGGTCACAATAGTCGAGTCACTGTGAGTAAGAGGAGGAAGTTGGACCATGTTGTATTGCAAGGTGGTCTAAATAGATACTTGTGGTAACAGGCCCAACAGGCAGCAGAGAGAGGAGATTACTCTTGTGACCCACCGAAATACAGTCGCAAAATCAGTCAAGTGTACAGAGTCAGCAACACTCACAAAGGTACTGAGTTTGGTATGGACCCCACTGCCTCACATCACAGTTGAGGCAGTGAAGCACACACTCCTCATGCAAATTAGTTCCCTCAGTTACCCCTTAATTCTTCTAACTAGGAATTTCTACAGTCATATTCCTAGTTCCGCTTCTGCCCTTAATTAAAAAATGTCCAGTGTTTCTATCACTTCCTCTTTCACACACTGTCAGAGCTGCTCCTAATCATACACTCCATAAGACACAGGTCAGAGAAATCAACTTTTTTGTGACCTTCTTTAAACATCAGCTGTTGTTTTTTTGTTCTTTATTTCATTCAGATTCACTTTTCACATACAGTGTTTGCATCCTCACACCTTTCAGCCCTTAGGCCTCTATGGACATACAGCTCTGCAGTCATCTTTTGCTGGCATTGTTAAAATATTTCCCATGTTTACTGCACAGTATAACACATCAGAAGAGGGTGCTACATTGGTTTGGACACAACTGTGTTAATGTGCAAGATGAAAAATGAATATCAAACATAAACCTCTAGATTCAAGAATCTAAAATTCAATTAGCTTTTTTTGGCCACTGTCTTTAGCTACATTGACAAGGCATCACATACAGCAGAATTGAATGAAACAAGAACAATTTACATAGATATGAAACCTTTTTTTCATTTTGTCATCAAGTATCCGTACAAACAGCCTTGTTTTTTTTAATCTAATTTCCCTCAGAAGAAACAGTCAACAATAGAAATGTATAAGTCACATCCTGATTCACAGGGAACCATTTACACACAAGAAAATAGAAAAATAATCATTCAGCTTGAGTACTTCATTTTTTTTCTCGACTTTTGGAGAAGGGAAATATCCCCCCCTCAAAAACATCAAAATACCACCTGCCCACAATGACCTTGTTTTTTTCCCCTTTAGCAGGAAACTTGAGAAAAATACTCCTGTCCCATTAAAAAAGTGCAATCTTTCCTTTATATTTTCATCTCTATAAAAAATAACCATCCCATGTCCAGGAGCACATGACAAATGTTCATGATGTCGATGGATATGTGATAAAGCTGACGGCTGGTGTTTCGTCTCACTCTGATGACCTCACACATTGGTGACCTCGATGCTGGTGTAACCGTGGAGAGGGCTTCCCTCCGATCGGGGCGGGGTCTGGTCTCTGCCCTCCCGAGGCAGGGAGCCGTAGCTGCTATGGCAACTCAAGTCCCGCCCATTGCGAGCTTTGGGGCTGAAGCCTGTTGGAGGCTGAAACAGAAACACACATTATTTGAACATTTGAATTCCTTTATTGTCATTGTACAGGTATAACAAAATGTATAAAGCATTTCGTTGTACCTGTAGTGTAGTGTCATTAAAACATACATTTCCATTCCATCAGTCTTATTTGAGTTTTTATCTTGTATTTTGGAAAAGTGACTGTTTTGCAAGTCATAAGTTGGTCTTTGCAATTCCAAAGTCAAGTCTGACAAGTCCTGAGTCCTAAACTTTGAGCCATAAACAAGTCATACTACCTTTTTTATAAAATAAGATACCATTTTTGACACGCATATTTTTCAATTTAGCTATGCATTTTTCATTGACCAACGCCAAGTTGAGTGATAACATGTGTGACTCGGGTCCAAATCAGCACTAAGGTGCATTCTTTCTGCTCTGAACAATCCTAAATTCTGTTCTTATATCAGAAAGTCATCTGAAATTGAGAGAAAACTCCAATGCAAGTTTCAAGAACAGTACCCCCCTCCCCCGACACCTTGACAGCTCTCCTCCTCAGCGAGCCTTCGTCATCAGTGTGTCGGCCGGTGGAGCTGGGCGGTCTCCCCGGGGAGTTCTGCCGGAGCAGAGCTGGTGGGGTTCCCAGGCCCAGATGCTCGTAGTCCTGCTTGATTTCTGCCCTGCAGAGGAACGCGGGAAAGACCAGAGTGTTGAGCGCAGCTTCATTTATCTTACACAACTAGTTAAGTAAATAGTTAAGGTATGCACTTATTGTACCATACTGTGCATGGACATGACCTCTATCATTTTTGCTGACCTGTGTATTGCCTGTTGCATTTAAAAGGATGTTTTTTTTTCAAGTAAGAATGTCACCGACATTTATCCAACAAGAAACCAGAATAACCCACAGAGCTTTCTCTACCAGTACCCAAGACTCAAGCATTTTTGTTCATATTTGAATATTAAAAGTTGATTGCTCTTTGAAAGTGTCTACTTGCATTATTATGTTGTTATATTATCATTATATTGGTGACATTAAATGGTATTAAAATGACAATAGTATTGTTTACAGTATCAGAAATCCTACAACTATATAAAATAGGAATATTATATTTATAGTCACATACATGTTAAAGCAAAAGAAATGCACAAATAAATATGCAAAGATGTGTTTATTACCAAGTGAGATTTTTTCAAGGACAATATATAGTCCAACAAAAGTAGTTATTGTGACAGAATAAGCTTTTGTGCAACATTTGCAGACAAATATAGCATATATTATCAGAGATAGTCGATTAAATTCATTTAAATGATATCTTATTGACTTCCTCATTAACAAAGTCATTTGGACTAGTTGGATCTGCCTTGGAGTCTCTTTGTCACCTCTCACCTGGCCGTGCCGATCAGCGATTGCATCTCCTCCACAAGGTGTCTGCGAACCATGTGCTTGTTGCTAGAGATCCCCAGTGCTGTTGCCATGGCGTCGGTGTTAAAAGTGGGGTCAAGCACCATGACGGCGCCATGCACTCCGCTGCTGAGAAGACCCTCTGCGAACTCCTAGACAGGTGGATGGAAAACGGACAGAATTAAATAACTTTTATTCATCATCAAATTCTCTGATATTATGTTCCATTATTGTGTAAAGGTAAGCCACTCATATTTAAAGGTAGGTTAGGTAAGAATGGAGTAACCAGCTCGAGTACGCTAGAATTAGAAAATACACAACCGAAAAAAAATCTGCCCCTTCCTTCAGACTTCTTACAGAGCCCCTCCTCCAACACACACAAACGCGCACATGACCAATGAGGGCACGAGATAAGTTTGTGCACGAGATGGAAGGCTGACAGGCAGGTAGGCCATCCAATTAGGTAGCAATTAGGTAGCAAGGTAGACTTGCTTTTTACAGCGCCACGGCTTCCACAGATGAAATATTTGTATATATTTATTATCAAAGCATTTGATTTATTCATTGTTATCGGGATATTAACCATTCCATGGAATATAACAAAAAGTGTTTTACCTACCCTACCTTTAAAAGTATCTCACAAATGATTTGTAATTGTCCCCTTGGCAAAGAACATATTAATTTATTTGTTTGGTCATTATAAGCCACACTCCGAGGATATTAAGGATGTTCCACACAGCTTTATCTCTACACACCCTAAATGTGTCATGCCTCATAATGGAAACACGTTATCGTTTGCCAAGACAGTAGGCAGTGTTTACTCGGGATATTCATATTGCAGCATCACCATAGATGCAGTAACAGGAAAGGCTATGTAACCAATCAGCAGCTTACAAATACAATAACAAAGGCCTCTATCACTGCAGATAGGGAACGCCGAGTAAACACAACAGACTTGGAACCATGGCATGGTGCTCAATACATTAGTATCGAATGATTGTTAATATTTAATAAACGATTAGCCTTGTTGCAAAGGCTGTAGCTTCAGCTTTTGTTTGAAATGTGAGACAAGAAAGGATCATTTATCGTTTACATTGAAGTAAGACTGATTGTATTAAAATGTTTTGAAATGAAAATAATTTACTATAGCTTGTATCGCCTCCTAGTGTGTGATGGGTATTGGTAAAACTGGGATATATGATTTAGTTTTTCAAAAAAACTATCTTCAATCTTACATTTTTCACATTGTACGTGTAGATTCTGTCTCAACTCATTATTTTATGACAAAGTTAACACTCGCAGTGTCTGTCTCTCTGTCCCCACCTTCAGGTCGATATCTTTGATCCATTTAATGACCCTATGAGACGTCCACACCAACGGATCCACGTTCTGGTGCTCACACTGTATCCGGCGAGCTTGCAGTGCCTGGAAACCATTTCAACAAACACCTTTTACTTTACTTAACTGAAACCCAACCAAAGTATACCCTGTCTCCCTCGTCCTTTGACCACGGAGCAGAGTCTTACTTACTTACCTCCTTGTCGAAACTGAGTAACTGCAGCAGTTCGATGCCCAGCAGCAGGCTGACCTGGTGGAACTTCTTAGTGATGTTGAGGTGGCGTTCGAGGTCACGACGTGTCAGCGAGTTCAGAAGGCGTCCGTCTACCAGGTGGTTGTGAAAGGCCTGAGAGTACTGAGGCAGGCCCATGTCGCTTAACCAGGCCTTGGCCACCCAGTGGTGGTCCAAATCTGCAGCCTTCGACAGCCTGAATACACAGAGCAACCATTGTCAGCAGCTCCTAAAATCTGGTATTTGTGGTATCAAGACATTAAGATGTACCTGTTTAAGGCTTTATGGTATGTTGGGTGTTTCGTCACTTTGGTTAGGACTTCTCAACTGCTATTGGCTGGATTTTCATGGCATTTCTTTCAGACATTTATCGTTCCCAGAGGGTCAATCTTACTGACATAGGAGACCCCTGACTTTACAGTAGCTCAGAAAACTATGAGACTGAAATGTTTGGGTTGGAGGAAAATGTAGCAACATTTGGATGGGTTGCTCTCAAAATTTGGCTAAGATGTTTTTATTACTTTGAGGACGGCTTATAATAGAAAATGAATAAATCTTGAAAACCATATAAAGTTGTGCATAATCAAATTCCCCGTTTCAAAGTGTTTCATTTTTTTGAGTAAGGCTTTCACAATATAGACATTTCACAGCAGGATTATGGTGGCCAAAAGTGTAATAATGAATCTATTATCAAGATTAATAGATCAAATGCTCTATTGTAAAGCAACTGCACAGGAGACTCAACATAGAGGGGCTCTCTTTACCATCTTGCCCCATTTGGAGTAACCCCTGTATTTCTGCAGGAGGAGGCATTTTAAGTAATAATATCTGGCAGAAGGCTGGTATTACTACAATTAGACAGATATATAGAGACCAAACCCTTCCATTTCAACAACTCAAAAATCAGTATGGTCTCTCAGGCTCATCTTTTCTATCATATGCACAACTAGCATCTATTATTAGTACAAAATGTAAGGAGGGAGCCATGCCTGCTTCATGTATGGAAGAGGACCAGCGCCTCAAGAAAGCAATCATATCATCAGGTGTGGTCTCTAACATTTATAAATTATTATCTAGGGCTGCCCCGAATACCTATTCTCCTGTCCAACTGTCCTGGGAGCATGCCTTGAATATTTCTCTGTCTGCTTTGCAATGGAACTTCATTTGGAGGTCAGCTATGTTCTCTTCTAAATGTGTAAGATTCAGGATCATACAGTTCAAAATTCTCAATAGAGCTTACATCACCCCTGTTACAAAATCCAAGATGGACAATAAACACAGAGACTTATGCTGGCATGAATGTGGCAAGCGAGGTACATTTGTTGCACCGCTCTGGGGATTGCTCAGCGGAAAAAAAACTTGGTCAGAAGTAATATGTGAGTGTGTGAGTGTGAGTGTGAGTGTGTGTGTCCCTACATGTCCCACTGCATGTCAACTGGGTCTCAAGCCAGATGGCAATCTTGCAAGGACTACCGATCGGCTCTGGACATTGGGCTGTTTAGCCACAAAAAGACTCATCCTATTAAACTGGAAGGAACGCAAACCAGCCTGCTTTACTAGGGACTCATGGCTGAGGGAGTATCTGGACCTACTGAACATGGAGCGTGCAGCTTCTCTGCTGGGGGATTTTGAGGGGAGACAGGAGGATTGCGGTTCACTGTCCGCAGCTCTCCTATCTAACCCTGTCAATATGGCATCTCCTGTGTAATGTATATGTAATGTCCTGTGTATGTCACAATCAGCTGTCTTAGGAAGTCATCCTTGCATCCACCACCCCCTCCCCCGTTACGTTTTGTTTAGTTGTTTGTTGTTACATGTTTTGATGTACGGTTTGTTATCTGGAGCAATGTCTGTTTATTTTATAAATGAAAAAAAAAGAAAAAAGATTAATAGATCAATTAAAAAAAATAAGAATAATACTAACATTCAAATTAAGTTAGTTAGTTAACATTACTGTCAATAAATGACAGATCACCAAGACACATTCACATATTAAAGAGTTTAATGTTTATGACCCCTCCCATAATTGATCTGAAACAACAACACTTTCAGAACATTTGTTCAAGACGGTGAGACTGTTGCATTTATTGGAGCCTCATCTCTAAAGATTAAAATCTCTATTTAATATCAATATTATGACTTCTGAGAGTTATCCCTCTAAATCCCTACTGCATTTTCTAAATGTTGTTATTGTACATCACCAACAGATGGCCCTATTGACACATCACCTACAAGTTTATACAAATCCTCAGTTTCTCTTCCTTACCCTCTACCGTTCTCAGCATCTCTGTAATCCTCGATGGCTAGGCGTAGTTTCCTGCGATGCATCACACTGCTGACAGCCAAACCCAGCTCCAGGTCCTCATCTGTTAGCCCAAGTAAAACCTGCAGAAAGTTATTCAGTTTACTGCAACAAATCAACATATGCCAGCTGGATATTTGAATATGACAGCTCTGTCACCTACACATTTGCAATTGTGCATAAAAATGCACTTAAAATACATGGTGAGTCCACCTGCATCATGGCACTAGTTTACCTTTCCACTTTTGACATTTTCTGAGCAGGTGCGGATGTACATGGGCATCGCCATTACAACCTCCAGCCAGGCCTGCACAGTACCTGCCCTCCACTGGGACATGGGCGAGGAGCGGGCCAGCTCCACTTGCTGCAGGCGGTCCAGCTGATCCTCGGAGCCGTCTGATAGGCTGAGGCTGTGGCGGGTCGGGCTGCACTGGCTGTCCGAGTCTGGGTGGGTAAGGGGAGGAGGGGGGGACATGTGGGTGATGTAGTTGAGAGTGTGAGTGAATGCAGAGGTGGTATTGGGTATAGTGAGCAATGAAAAAGCAGAAAAAGTTAATTCCAACATCAGTTTAACATAACATTTTAGCTTTTGGCTGCATGACAACAGGCCAAGCGTTTGCCAGTGATGCTGTAAACAAAGTTTCAGCTTTTATAAACTCAGCACTTAAGAAGTCCATTAAACAGGCAGCTGTTGGAGCTGTTGAATTAACATGACTCATCTGTCTCAATTAGCCTGCAGCAACAGCTCCATGACGACTAAATGCCCACAATTTGGAAAATGATGTTACATTTTGATGCATTATGAAATCTTCCTCACATTAGCCTAATCATCAATGGGGTAAACTGGGCCTTTAAATCGTAATTTGTCCTTTTAAGCTCCTTGAAACATTCCGTATACTCTTTTTATTTCTTACCTGTTGTTTTAGTAGGGCCACATGTTTCCTGTTAGCATTTTTCTTAATATTTTAACATCATCACCAACAACCCAATTTATTTGAACTAAGATACAGTTCTTTATCTTCACCAGCAGGTGGCAACATAGTACCGATGTGGCTCAGCAGATGGTAGAGCATCATGTACAGCTATTAATACTAAACATATCATCATTGTTCTGATGGCTCATGACATACGCATACGTGAAGTACACTCATCTGCTCGAGCTGTTGTTTGGAGAGAATGACGAAAGTACAAATAGTCTTGCCTGAGCAGCAATGTTTTTCTATTTCATAACAAACATGAAAATGACCTGTCTTGTCTAATTATTTAAACAACAACTACATCCGCACAAACACTGGGCTGTTATTGATGCCCCCACAGCCCCCACAATACATAAGTCTCCCAGTGTCGTGGGCTTAAGACACCAAAGGCTAAAACAACAAAGACTACTGCAAACTTAATGAACCTTAAAGGAATACTCATACCACAAAATGGCTATTTGTATATAAATTACTCACCGCTATTTCCTTCAATTATTGAGGAAAAAGTAAAGAAAAACACATTTTTATAAAAATGTAAACATTACTATTCAAAAAACGGTAAGAGTAGCATGCATGCACAATCATAAGACTGTTAGAGGTTATGTAATTCAAGGTGACACAGGGTGAGTAATTGATATACAAATGATTGTTGGTGGTGAAGACTTCCAAAAGCATCTTTGTAAAAATGTCAATCTTCACTTGACAAAAATGGTTATGAAACAACGTGAGATTGAGTGATGCTCTCTATGTGATTTATTCAGTTTGAAATGTTGCCTAGGGCCTTCCACATTAAAACAGACTAAAATCTAACCCAACAGATCCTTTGTCTCTTTATGGCAGCCTTTACTGCACCGCTGTGTGTTTACTCAAAAGGAGGTTCACCGGTGAATGATTGCAGGGTCCAAATAAACAGATATTCAACTTGACTTCAGTAATTCATCTCGAGCTGGATCCTTTTATGTGCCCTCCTAAGGGCTATACACAAACTGAAGGTGGGCTTATACTGTAAGTGCCACTCAGAGAGCAATTCATATTAAGCTAAATAAATCTGCATTCTTCTCCGGATACAAGGTCTGTGTTTCCCTCGTGGAGAGCCTTTAAAATAAATGCGCAACTGACTACCTGACATCCAGTTAAAGTCAAACTGTTTGGGACTGGACTCTCTGTGACCTGAGTCAGATCCTCCTGTGGGGCTAACTCTCACACACCTTTTCTTTTAAACCCTGAAAGCTGAAAGAGTCCTCCTACAGCGATGTGGTCGTACTGCTGTTCTGTTTGATCCTTTTAACCGAGGCCAAGAGTGTAAAGTGTGTGTTGTAAACAATGCTATGGATTATCCTTTATGTGGAGTAAACAGCAGCGTGTACATTTTTCATAAAACACAAGAGAGGTTTGTTTAGGTAATCAATCCTTAAACGAGCCCTTCAATAGCGGGTGTAATGGCTGGTGTTATTTCTACATTTCAATAAAGCAGCATTTTTGATGTGTTGTCACACTCAAGATGAGGTAAGGAGGAGCAAGTAGTGTTGTGTGTACCAAAAGGCACATTATACATTGGCTAGAAATGTCCAGATTTTGGAATAAAACATGTTTTAGAATATATTTTATAAAGTGATCACACCCAAGGTGGCTAGACAGAGCGGTACCTTGCACATTTGAGCTAGTTAGCTATCTAGCTTGAGGGTAAAGTGACGGCTGCTGTCCATAGCTTGAATTCCAGTTCACAGACCACAAAACAAGTTTGCCTTTTTGGGAAACATGCTTATTCCCTTTCTTGTTGAGAATTAGATGAGATTTTTGTGCGACAAATATGAAGCAACAGCCTGAGTCCAATCTATGCTAAGCTAACCGGCCTTAGCTCCATACACACTTATAGTCACACTTACAGTCATGAATGCGGTATCAACTTTCCAAATAAAAGCAAATAAGAATATTTCCCAAAATGCAAACTTCCTTTAACTTCCAGATTCATGAGTCAATCTGCACTTGTTTAAACATGTCAGAGAAAGTTAGAGAAAGAGACTTGCTCGAGGATGCTGCTGGAGTTATATCAATAGACAAGAAAAATACTTGCTGTTGTTGCCCCAGAAAGCCCCCTATCATATATATAGTAGGATAACATTTCGGATGATTTGCACCAGATTTGGATTGAACTTGAAGAAGTGCTTAATTTAAAGGTCATTTTGTGATGTTAGGGTTAGAAGGCATCTGCAAACACAGTTAACAACCCAGCACAGCTCATTGTTACAGCAATTGGAACTTGTGTACCTTGATATGAGTGAGTCTGATTGATTACTCGTTGGGTCGCTTCACTGTGTTCAGAGTCCGGTGGAGGTCAGGCAAGAGGGGGCGGTGTTAGAGGTCAAACCAAGCAGAACATTATCGATGCCATGTGCTGACACATATGAGTTCTGTTCCAACAATCTGAAATTGCGTCCTTTCCCCACTCCTCTTTGTTCTGATCAGTGATTTTAATATCGATGAGAAAGCAATGAGATTTCAGGTCGACCAAGGAGTTAAAAATGGGAAAGTGAGGAAAGGAGGCCACGATGAAGCGTTTGGGATGCAGTCCTCTCACAGATGGACTTGCAGGGCTGAGGGAGGCGAGCACTGTTAGAAATGGCCGCCACCTCCAGCATCAAGGGACAGATCAGGATTAGAGCCATACCAGGACAAATGAACACACATACATTAACGCAGGGAAAGAGAGGACAGCCACATGAAAGTTCAACGTTACTTCTTTTATTTTAAAATAATCTTATTTTCTCATTTAGTTCTTTAGAGGGTAATTTTGTTGCCATGCCTTAAAAGTTTGCTACTATCCACTTCTAAACATCTCAGGACCTCACAATAGAAGTCCTCCACCGAGGCCTACATCTTTGACTTTAAATAAAAACTCTTTAATAATAATATTAATTTTATTTCTGTAATGTTATCTCATTTACAAAAAGTAAAATATTTCTGTAAAATAAAAATAAACAGATACCGTGGCTCATAACATAAAAATAATACAATGTTTTCATTTGATATGTTTTTCCCCCGTCAGCAGGGGTCAGTTAAATGAAAAAATAAAAATAGCCTAGATTTTCATACATTTCATTCAATGCTTAATGTCTGAAAGCTGTTATTCCTATACATACATTTAATACATGATTAATTAATCTATAAATTACCTTAGTGATTTACGTCTAAATCCAATATCTGCCGGGTCAAATGTGGGTTGAGCTAAGAGTTAAATGATAATCTCCTCACTGCTTACATAGGCGCTTTTTTGACAAGCACTGTGTTTAAATACAGCCCCGATGTAATCTGTGACTCTCTAGTGTTTCAGATGAGACTGACAAATACCCAGTGTTAGTTTAATATCAGGGAGAGAAATGATTTCCTGGGGGTGGCAGTGCAGACTCCGGCTCAATCCAATGAAAGGATGGAAAATAATCCAGCGTCTGTAGTCATTCTTTTGCCTGAAGAAACACTATTAACCTTTGGCACAGAGTTAATTGCTTTTTGCAGCAACGGCCTGAACTCGGAATCAGAATTTAGGGGGTCATGTATGCATTTGCTTCAGTTTGATTAGCCCGCTTAAATCTGATTTTTAACCTCCTGGGTCGGCACTTGTTATTGTTATAACAGTTCATTTAATGTCTGCTCACGCCACTCAATTGAAATTCAGATTTTCTGGTGGAAATAGCTAATTCCTGAGGTTTGAAAAGCCTTGACCATCCTTTTATTATCTGCTGTGATAGAATAAGTGATGTTAATGCTTACTTATACTATGGGTTCTTTTTTTTAAACTCTACTCCCAAAAGCATTTCATTCTTATATTAATAAAACCATAGCTACAAGTTACTGTAGAAAGCAATGGCACAACATCTCATGAATAAGTGACATAATTATTTAATCTTTTAAAGTTTAGCACTGTGTTTTCTTTGTGACTGTTGACTTTGCTGACCTTTAATATTTCAAATACATTTTAGCATAAGCAGCCTTGTGGTGCGGAAAGAAATATCCTATGTTTAGCTCTTGAACATTAATCAGAATGTTTCCCCGTATCTAATTTGAGAGAAAATGATGAAAAAAACATGACTAAATCAGTAACTGACCTGTCTCTTTTTTCTTTTTTACTCCTCCACAACATACTCAAGAAAGACATGTCTGTTTAGTAGGGTTTGCTCAACATGCATTCGGGGACTGGGACTATGTGCATGCATGTCACACATGTACTTTCTATCTCAGCAGGCAGAAAACACATTTCTATTTCCTGTTTGGCTTCATGTTGCCACGGAACAAACTGTTCTGCATAGAACGTTTATTCCTTGCTTATTCCTTGCTTAGCAGCGCCTTTGAAGTTTAATTTGAGCGAACATCAAGGATTGCACACTTTTCATGGCGGTAAAGGGATGTGTTGTACAACCGAATTAGAGGCCGATTTGAGGAGTCTGCATGTTGCCGACAGGAAACTGTTCTCATCATGGCAGTGTGGAAGGAAGGGGGATGGACCAGGCAGGACAATAAACAGGGAGGAGTTCAAGTTAGAATGTAGTGAGAGGGGGGGTACATGTAAAAAAAATAACAAAAAAGGCATTCAGGACAAGGAGACATTTACACGCACGTCAATTGTTGTTATTTACAAGTACAGCAGTCCTTCAAGTTTCCAGTTGAGTGAAAACAAAAAGTCAAAATGTAGAGAACAATTAAAAGATCCAATAACACAGCTGTTTTTTGGAGGGCAGATACAATAGAACATATCCACATGGTCGCTGTGTCACACTATTTACAGGACTGGACATACATACAGGTGCAATTTGCTCGTAAAGGTTTACACTTCAGCGAAGCAAGACCTGCCTCCAGCTTCTGACATGTCCTCTGACCATGGACACCACACGCATGCACACACATACAGTATGTATGCATGCGTGTGAAAGTGCACACATTATCATGTCTGTACACACTGACATCAAACACACACCCATCCTCTCTCACACAACACAATGCAGTCCTCTGATAATGGCCACAAAGGCTCTCCAGGTGCCTCGCTCGGACATGTGTGCTTTACCAGTCTGCATCTTCCTCTATGTAATAATCAGGCGTGGAAGTACCATCAAACAAACCAGGGTCGAGGGACTTGCGCTGCTTCCCCCGGGCGAAGACACGCGAGAGAGAGCCCAGGCCTATCTTCTCTTTCTTCTTCTTTCGCTTCGCCTCCTCCAGATCTTCTAGGGACTGCGGGAAGTGAAAGAAAGAGGGAGCGGAGCAGATGAAGAGAAGGAACAGAGGGAAACACGAGCGGAGAAGTCAGTGAAGTGGTGCGGAGTGGGCGATAATGACCACTAAAGATAAAGATCACAGCACAGAGGGGAAGTGTTACTTGACATGCTGCCAGGCATGCACTTATGCAACAACCACAGCTGGTTTTAACATATATTCACAGCTGCAGACAGACTGCGGGATGATCTGGTTGGAGGAAAGCGAGAGCAGCCAGGGAGCGGGACACTCGGCATGTTGCTACAAAGCGGGTGAATACTTGTGAAGCAGCTCTTACATTGCAGAGGGAGTGAGTCCGGTGGCGTGGGGAGTTGATGTCGCTGGGCGTGGACGACCGGTCCCCCTCCAGCGCCGAGGCGTCGGAGATGATGGAGGAATGGCGCGAGTGGCACGGGCTGACCCGCACGGCCGCCACTAGACGAGACGAGAGGGAGAACACAGAACACTTGTTTTCTTTCGGGCCGTGTTTGGGAACCAACAGCAGTGAACAGGAAACATCTGATTCTTCTCAACAACACCCTTGAATGAAAATATATTTTAAAAGCCCCTGACCAGAAGCCTGAAATTATTTGCAATCATCTGCAGTTGCTAAGCAACAGGGAAAACAGCTTCACAGAGGTTGAGAGTGTGTGTTTGTGTGTGTGTGCCATCAATGATACGGTACAGTACAGCAGACTGCATGGCAATTTGGGGGTTCGTGACTGATCACACTTTTTCCTGTTTTGTAACTTTGTCTGCCTCTTCCTACAGACGTCAACAATTAGTGAGCAACCTGTCTGAACCCGCGGCTGACACAAGGTAAGGGAGGATGAGAGGGTCGTTACTCTGGAAAGAAGTGATTTGAGTGGAACTGCAGGGGCCAGATTAGATATGTTTAGTTTCATGTTTTTTTAAGTGTTGTTAACCCTCTCAGGCCAATGTAATCAGATTACTGTTACATTTACTAAAAATGGGGATTGTGAGCTGGATTACAATGACAATGTTATAGTAAACATTTGTGCAAAGAACATTTTACACCACATGTCAACACAGGTTCACATGTCAGAACATTAATTAGGTTACTAAAGATCGGATTAGGTGACTAATTAGGTGAATACATTTCTTAACAGGTAATTAGTATTTGTATCGGAATACCACAACAAATGACACTTAGATATTAAATCTGACGGGATCATTATTATTTCACTATAAAGTCACCTCCGCACTATCGACATTTTTTTTTTTTTATCCTTTACATTTGGAAATATGGACCAATTTTTGTAGTCAGTAAAAAGGTGATCCTAAAGTATCTAATGTTGAAGGAAGCCTGGAAAGTGGAATAAGGGCCAACAAGTGTCAGGTACAAAAAGGTGCAAAATGTAGACAAATATTAAAACAGTTAAATAATGACATTTAACCAGACAGACACAGGACTCAACACCCAGCTGATCGTCAGCTGCCACCTTTATTAAATACAGAGGAAACATTTATTCAGCTACAGTTATGTGAGCTGTATCTGAACATATACATCGCATGAAATGTAATGTGTTCGCTCTGAGCAGATGAGCAGAGGAGTGAATGAGTGCGAAGCAGCTTCCCATGAGCATGCAGAGGTTAATGATGGTACAGTCACTGTGTGTGTTACCAACCCAGTCTCCTACAAATAACACAACTAAACTGCATTCTCAATAACGCTTCAAGGGAAAAGTATTTATCTCAGATTAGGGTTGCGGTATTTAACACCTGGTTAATGTTGTAAAAAAAAAAGAAAGACTTCATATTTTGTGTTTAGGCAAGAAAATTACTTGTTTTGTTTGTAGACATACATTTAAATAAGTCAACATTGATATTTGGTTCAACATGGGACACAGAGAGCGGTCTATTGTGTTGTTTCCCCACCCATACACTCGGACCTCCTCAATGCACACACTTCTGTGGACTCATTAGAAAGTTGTTTGCCAAACTTAACCCAGGAAAAGGTCAATCTCCCTCGAAATCGTAACTGACAACACAGTTTTGATGTTAAGTAAAGGATTTTTTCTGGAGACCAGGCAGGTGTAACGGTACATGTGCTCATGTTGTTCCTACCTTGTCTGTCAGTGGCATGCCCCGTGTGGACGTAGAGGGTCTGCTGACTCTGTCTGATGGCAGCCGTCAGGGGAAGATCAGCGTGCATCACCCACTCCTGGTTGTTGCCGTTGACAACCGTTTCCGTGGGCATGGCCAGAGAGTGACGCTTTGGCACGTCCTTGGTCAGAGTGGCTAGAGACTGTTTGGCCTTCAGAGGGTACACAGACAGATGGAAGAAAAACATCAAGTAGAGAAATGATGCTGGGATTTTGGCGCTGTCACAGTTATTGTTGTTTTTATTTATCTGTCATATGTGTGCGCACACGTGAATGTGTGTGTATGTATCCAGAATCCTGGTACTAAGTCTCTGAGTGCATGGAGACGTGTGAGCTCTCCCCTGGGCTCCTCATGGGATGTTGTCTCATGAAAAATGCAGCTGATTTCATGTTAGCCGTTTGTTGTGTGAAATCTCTTCTTACCCCTCCATAGAGCGCAGAGAAGGAAAGGGAAGAATATCTGGAGGAGGATTTTAGCGTTTCACTTCTCAGAGATTCGAAAATGGAAATAAGGAACATTTTCTTTAGCTTTGGCACTAATCTCTTGGCAGAGAACACAATGAGCTGCCAGAGTTCTGAGAGATGTGTTTGTGCAGGTGTATTTTGTGTCAGTCAAAACCTTTGTTTCTGATTACACTTTGTATGTCAGTGTTTCACAAATGCTTGAAACCTTGTTATTGTGCAAATCTTATCACCATGCCAAGCGGCGGCATTCTGCAAATCAACACCGAAGCAATCAGCTACGTGGCAATCATCTCTCCCCACCAGCGGTCAAACGATTATCAATCACACTCTTTGACATGCAAAACAGAATACAATCACAGACCTCAGGAGTAATGATTAGTCATCAGAATATTTCTCCCCCAAAGCACTTCCTCGCTCAATTAAAAAAAAGGACATTCAGATCAAACACAGCAGGAACTGGTGGGATCACTGATGTAAGGATCACTGGGGTCAGTCAGGGGCGGCTGGGGGTTAGTCGAACACGTGCAGCAAGGAAGAGGGGGGGAGCTTTCCATAAAAATCACATTAGGTCACCAGCAGGAGAGATTCCCAGGGAGTTGAGGGTCAAGAAAGGTCACATTTCAAAGTTGAGGGCCCATCTTACCGCGTTGACCCTAGGAGAGTAGTCCCTGTCCGACACACGCTCAAACACCCGGAACTCCGTTCTCTGATTGACACAGTTACTCATCTGGGGAGGTGGTGGAGACATGATGCAAGCTATAGTGTATATTTAAGTTTTTTCTGTTTGGTTATATGCAATACACTGAAAATTGGTCCAATAGTGATAGACAGACATACTTCAATGAAACAATAATGAAACCTAGCATTTATTTTCTGTGTTAGAGTTTTACTCGCTACAGGGTGTACTTTGAGGGTTCGTGACACTGCAGACCTTTTACATGCAGAAAAAGCTACATAACAAGGGGATGGGTAATAACCGGAAAAGCATGTCATGGGACCTTTAACATTAAACTGAATACAAAAATCCCCAATATAAAACAACAACAAATGGTTACATGTTAGTGTTGTTTTCTAGTGATACTGTATTTCAAATAACTCTTTAACATTTATTTTAAAATGATATATTGTGCAGCCCTTATTTGTATATGTATGTTCTGCTAATGTTTGCTGTAAATATCTTATAAACAGAGAAAGTCTGAGTTAACGATGACAAAGAAACGCAGAGTCTCTCGACCTGTGTGTAAATGGTCTGTTTGTGTGTGTGTGTGTGTGAGAGAGAGAGAGAGAGAGAGAGAGAGAGAGAGAGTGAGAGAGAGAGAGAGAGAGAGAGAGAGAGAGAGAGAGAGAGAGTGTGTGTGAGTGTGTGAGTGTGTGAGTGTGAGTGTGAGTGTGTGTGTGTGTGTGTGTGTGTGTGTGTGTGTGTGTGTGAGAGAGAGAGAGAGAGAGAGAGAGAGAGAGAGTGTGTGAGTGTGTGAGTGTGTGAGTGTGTGAGTGTGTGAGTGTGAGTGTGTGTGTGTGTGAGTGTGTGTGTGTGAGTGTGAGTGTGTGTGTGTGTGTGTGTCTCACCATGGCCAGCTCAGCCTCCAGCTCCTTGATGCGGTTCTCCTTGAGGTCGAGTTGGGATCGCAGCAGCCCCGTGTGCTCCGTGGCTTCCTTGGTCTGCCGCCGCAGGTCCCACTTCTCTCTCTCCAGCAGGTCCTTCTCTTTGGCCAGGGCTTTCACCGCATCCTCGCTCTCCTAGTAAACACACACATCCTGATGGATTGGTTCACATATCAAGCGTATCATTAATATAAACAAATATCGAAGCTGCTAAATGAACGAGGTTTTCTGACACGGTCCGATGTCTCGAACAGTAGGGCTTCGAGTTGAGTGGTGACATTAGTCCGTGGCACCGAAAATAATTGTTTCTGTTTTGTTGCTATTTCATTGTAAGAAATGTAATGGTCCATAATCGTCAGGGTTAATTGTAATGTAGATCTGAGTGTCATCCACGTAGTTATGGTATGAAAGGTTTTTTCTCAGGATATGTGTATGTATGTATGGAAGTATGTAAACATTGAAAACAACTGGACCAAGAATGGACCCTTGGGGAACTCCACCTGTCATGGGTATTTTTCACGACTTAAAGTGATATATGTATATATATGTGATTCAAATGCATCACATGCTTTGCCAGATAATCCAGCCCATTTTTACGATTACTTTTAAGGTCAACTGTATTGATCGCTGCACTGAGGTACAGTAGGATTAAGATGGTGATTTTGCCATTGTCGGTATTTAAATAAGTGTAATTTAAAACCTTTATAAGTGCAGTGCTATGATGTGGCTGGAATCCAGATTAGAGAGTATCAAAAACAGTTTTTTAATGACAGGAAGATGTTGAGCTCATAGAAAACCGCTTTTTCTATTATTTTACCCAAAACATACTGTACACTGCATGCACACATATTATATTTTAAGGACTATTTGTGAAACTAGTGATTGCTTAGTGCTGAAAGAGGCCTTCTGTGCCAATGTGCATCGATCCATCACAGCTAGCTAAACCAGAAGGTACTATTTTATGGTTGTTTTTGTGTTTGCGCTTGTGTGTGCCTGTTATGGTCAGAACACAGTTGCCATACTTTTCTGTGCTGCTCATAGTTGCGGATGAAGTCGCGGAGCTGCTCCTCCCGGCTTTCCAGTGTGGCGTAAAGCTGCTGCATCTGGTTCACCAGGTCTGCTTTCTCCGCCTTCAGACGCTTACGGTCCGACTTCATGGCTGCAAGGGAGGATGAGGGGGTGAGAGAGAGAGACAAGGGGTATTGTTGGTTAGCATCAGAGACTAGCAATATTGGGTCAGGGATTAAAGTGAAAAAAACCGACATACATAAAAGCATACATTTCAAAGTCTTTATTGTCAATCTTCTGTGTGAGATACAGATAGGGAGATCGAAATGCTGTTTCTCACAATCCCGAGGAATAAAAGTTAAATATCAAAAAATACCTACATAGTCAAACAGAGACACAAACTGTACAAATTCCCAAATTAAGAGGCATCAATAAGAAATAGAAAAAAAGGAAGAGATACATTTATATGTAATAAAATCAATCAATAGATTTTTATTCTCATGAAAAATTGTTCTCTTGTATTTTTAACAGAATTGTTTAAAATCATTATTGAGAGAATGTATACATGTTACGCATGTCTATTCCCACAGAGTAAATTACCAAAAATAAATGTTGCCCTAGGTTACTGAGAAATGATTTTAGTGAGAACAACGATTTGTGACATTAGCGAGCTTTCTAAAAATCATCCTTTTAGATATTATTTTGTTTTATTCTGTCAAGACAATTACACATTCAGGCGTATGAAGTGCAAAAAGGAGATCGATGTGCAACATTTCTTTCTTTTTCATTTGAAAACACAGTACATGTTAGGGACGTGCACAATTTGACTAGTCGATTACATGTACTGAAAATACTACATGGTCAAACCTCTTCTTCTTCCAATTTAAATGTACTGTACGTCAGTATGCTATTTAATGCATTTAAATAACATACTGACTTAGTTTCCACAAAAATGTCATGTCTTCCTATTCAAATGTTACTCCATAAAAAAAACAGCATTAGCATTAGCTACTGATTAACGTCAGGTTTTAAAAGGTTTTAGAGGGGAACATATTGAGTAAAATGGCATGGTACATGTTGTCCATTAAACCAGATTGTACCAATTTCTTCAAGAAGCCCGATTAAGTTATTAGGAGCTTTCAGGTATGAAGCGTTTTAAGTGAAAACGTTAAATTGCCTGCTGCCGGTGTAATGTGGCGTGGCTGCGTGTTGATAAAGAGGTGAATCACACATGAACCCTCCTGTCAATCTCCTCTCTGCTGCTGCATTCTCTCCTTTCATCTATCTCCCTGCCACACTCTATAATCCTCTGGCTCCTCACCCACGCATCAAGATAAAGAATAAGGTTCAGTGTAGTTATTCACAGAAGCTCTAATTTCCTCAAAGACAACATATCCTGTTCCTCTCCTCTGCATCTCCTGCTATGTCTTGATTTTCTCTACCTTTTCATGAGAGGCTGTTTACCAGACATCTGCTTAAAGCTGAAACCCGCCTCCAGCTATCTTTCCGAAAATACAACATAGGCTTTATTTACATTTAATGTATTCTCTCTACCTTTGTCTTCTTCACTTTCTTCTATTTCTGTACAGCACAGCAGCTGCTGGATATTCCATGACATTAAACAGTCCTCTGCTTCCCTCTTGATGCTTGTTATCTTTTTTCCCCCTCCGAGCCAAATGCATGTCATTAATTCACTTATATCACAGCCTGGTTAATTGCGTGAAATTCACAAGTTGTTGTCTGGGGAGCACACTCAGGTGGGTGGAATGGAAGGGCACTTTTAAAAGGACAGATTCACCCTCTCTTTTACCTCTGCTTCCCTTTTCTCCTGTCACTCTTTTTTTATCGCTCCCCCTTCACCTATTCTTCAGAGGTGGAATTCCTTGAAGAAAAAGCGACATTCAAGCCGAACTAGCCTCCGAACGAGGACAAGAAACATCTCTCATTGGTCCAAGACAGAGAAACAGGAAACCTCGGAGCACCTGCCTCAGGAAGTGAAATCAAAGCCGTCTTTGAGAAGAGCCAAAAAACGCTGCTGCTGCCGCCTCACATCCTGCACCTGTGACCGTTTGGCAACATCAACGCTCCTGGTGTCGGATACAAGAGAGCACTCACTGTGACTCGGTAAAAAGGCTCCATTCACATTCACAAATCATGTTAGCACTGGTACTAATCATTTATAACCAGTGTGTGAAGACTTTTAATGAACTAAGACAGTCCTTGGGCGTCATTGCAATTTCTTTACGCTTAACAATGTAGGTGAGATGGGGAAGCACGAGCATGTCTCCTCCTGCTGACAGCCATATTAATGACTTCCAAGCTTCGAGAATTATTACCAGATGAAAAGAAGGAACCACCTGGGAAACCTTACAGAGCTGAAGCTAATGTGCGTGGAGCTGGAGGAGGAGGAGGACATGGAGAGGAAGACGTTTCGCTTTAATAGTCTTTTCATGGAGAAGTGATATTCATGCAGGCACTTATTTTCTGTCCTTCCATGCACTGCAGGAATAAATGATGTGTATTTCAGGTATTTCTTTACAATCAAATCTAGTTTCCTAATCGTTTACAATATGCATCAATGGGTGTCTTTGTGCAAAAAGGCATGAAAATCCACATACTAAAAGCAACTGAAGAGCAGCCTCATGGAAAACAAACATTTGCCATCCAAAGTCCAACCCCCTGTTCTCATTGCTCAATGTTGAAAGCAAAATGACTTGCCTGCTCTCCTGACACATTCTCTAAAAACATGCATAAGTGTTTTTTAGCTCACAACAGGAAACCTATTTTGCTACCAAAGCCCTTGTGCTTAAAGTAGTTCAATGTGAGCAGCTACTACTGCAGTGCATGGCTAAAAGCCTCTTCTCTGCCGCTGTGCCGCTGGAGGGCTTAGATTACCTGCAACTAGTGGGCCAACCCATTAGTTACTACACTGGAGTCCTCTGAGAGTTACTACCGACGGGAGCCACGTTTTGATATCGTTTTTATTAAAAGGAGTAGTTTAATATTCTGTAAAACAGTTTTTTCTCTGCTTGGTGCCTGGCCTCTTCACACGTTTTTCTCAAGCCAAGAAACAGTCACTCACAAGCCACTTTAAAACAAGTGTTTGTACGGATTAAACAAACGAGATACAACCCTGTTAATAAATTAGCTTTAGATGTGCTTCAGATAGAGACATGCCAGCCGGTTTCCTCTGTTTCCAGTCAATATGCTAAGCTAAGCTACCCAGCTGCTTCAGGCTTCATACAGTATTTAGCGTATACAGACTTAAAAAGGTATCATTCATTCATCTTACTCCAAGTAAATAAGTATGCTTCTCTAAATGTTCACAAAACTCTTCTCTTGAATAAATACATGTATAGATTCATATAAATAGATGGCATAATATGGTGAGATTTGTGTGAGTGTTTGTTGTGTCCGTCTGCTTCCTATACTGCAGGATGAGATGTGTTGCTACCTGCTGTGAAAACATGTCACCAAAGGAACCTCTTTTTTAAGTGACGTAAATAAAAGCTAACAAGATCCGCTGCTGTTTGGGAAAAAGCAAGAAACAAACAATTTCCTGTTACCTTTCACGCATACAGGGGGTTGTGTTGGATACTAGAAGGATTGACTTTAACTTTCATGAATATAATACATGTTATGAGGAAGAATACTCTGTTGGTAATTCTGGGGATAATCAAGTGTCAAATGTTATTCAGCAGGAAAATACTTCCTGATATCTCTTGATTGTAGAAAACTAAATCAAACTCTGCCAACGAGGTGGCTGCGGTTCATAGCCATCTCTGTGGAACGCTTTTCACATCCCACTCACTGCTTCTCTCTTGTTAAATAGCAACCCTTATTATCTGGTGTGCCGTATCTATTATGCTGCAAATATAACAAGATCACAGCCCTGATTCGAGCTGAATAACATTTCCTGACTTTCCTTTTCCAACTCGCTCCAATAATCAAGTTTTCACTTCAGTCACTTACTAAAGAATATGGGTAAATAAAGGGTTGGCACACAATTCCCTTTCTTTTAGGAAAATGTAAGTCCACCTTGGCGTATGTCATCTTTATATATTTCAAAACATTAAATATTGTGTAATCCAACTTCAGGTGGCTTGTATCAACAAACCCGATAGAAAAGATAGACCACTTATCAACACCCACTGAGAAAATGATGTTCTTCACATTCATGAATGAAACCACTTCACACTGACCCTACTCCATATAACTTCAGTCCTAAAGAGAAGGGACAGGCTTTTAGTCGGCTCTTAACATAATTATTTGGGGGAGAGAACAAAAGAGACATCGGCTCATTGGAGGGAGTCCATTGTTCACGGTTTGGGATTTTAAATCTGCCAGCTGAATAATGAAGCGGGAGCCTCAGAGCTGCACAGTGCTCATCTCCTCTTCTTTCTCCGTAAGAACACACTCTCTGTTTGAGGTTGATATGTGCATTGGTGCTATGTAACAGTCCGTAATGTATGCAGGTCGTGTTACTACTGCATCCCACTTCTTTGCAGTCATGGTGACATTCAAACACGTTAATTCATGTTTCATCACGATCCTACAAACCAGCGATGACATTTGACCCTTGTTATTTTAGTGTATGCACAACCTAGAAGCTAGCCATTAAAAATACATCAAACGCTGCCTACTAATGGTGATTTAAGTGTGTGTATGTGAGTGTGAATTAGTGGGTACACAAGCTATTAAGGCAGCAGATCTGACACACTAGACTAGGGAATCATGGGGAGAATCACACTTTGATCCCACACCAGGACCTCATTACTCACCTCTCTGTCTTCACTGCATCCAAAACAACATTGACTGGCACTGTAATCTTTAGAGAGACTATTATTGTTATGTCTTTATTGAACAAGGAACGTGTGTATAAAAGACATTCAAGATGCTATATGCCAGATTAAAGCTCATTTCCATCGGCAGTCCTTGGGCAGGTACACACATATCGGACACCTAAAACATGTCTTAGTGTCCATCACAGTCACAGCTCAGGTTCAGTTGTTATGTCACAAAAAGAGGGTCAGCTGATAGAACAACACTGGCACAGTATCTCTTATAAATAACCAGGGGGTGTCTGTGATACAAATCCATCCATTTTGGAAAGAATTAAGTGCAAATTGAATAAAGAAAACCCCTCGTCACTTGCTATTATAATGTTGTAATGGATTAAGGAATCAGCTTAGAATGATTTATTTCCAGTTTTAGAAAATTACATTTCTTATAAAATGTCTTAATTTGTTAAAAAAACATCATTAAAATGTTTGTAATTACTTGAATGTAATCAGGTTAAGGAGCCTGATAAGATTTGTGTGTGTGTGTGTGTGTGTGTGTGTGTTGCTGTTAAACGGCGAGTGAAGGAAGAGGCCTTGTAGTCAAAGACAGAGTAGCTTTGTGAGTACGATGTAGCGTGAAATGGCTCTAAACACAGTAGGCAGACTGTGCTTTGATGATACATAGCTGTTTCATTTAAGCTTTGGATTGACTGCGTGGCCCTCGATGATATCAGTTAGCCAAAGAGGAAATAGCTCATTAAAAAACAGCATCCAGGGTTAGCTATACGTACCGATAATTCATTGGACTCAACTTTAATGAAAAACTCCAAATAGGAGTTGAGTTTAAACACCTTACTTCATCAGCCAATTGTTGTCAAAATAGGTTTATATCCTCCATGTTCCTTCACTTTAGGCTATGGATATTGTCATGATAATTTCAGTCTTCTCTTCCTATGAGCACCCAATCCAACCCAAGAGCTTCTGCTTGGTTGCACATGGGCATCATAACAAAACCTGCAATTGAGAGAGGTTGGCAATTACCCACGTTACAATTATAGTGCTCACCATCTAATGTCTGGCATACAGTGGGAGTGAGCTCAGGCCTTAACATCGAAACGGTGTGGGCATCCCACCAAACAAAGGAAGAGACAAGAAGATACAGCGAGGGAGGAAATGAAAGAGTGACAAATATTCCACTCTTTATTCACCTCTTTGAATTTACAGGCACAACAACATCTGAAATGTAAACATAAACCATCCACACCACGGTAAGAATGGCTTCTGAGAACCATTCCCAAAGTAAACAGGTATTATCTAAAGAGGCAGAGAGTAAATAGAGGGGATGATGCATATAATCCACTCTACTTTTTCATGGCTCCAGCCTTATACTTTTTCATCCAAAGCAGAAAATAAATAAATAAAAACTACACAAAGCTTCACAAAACTGTTGGTATCAATTCAATAGAAACCCCCAGGGCACTTAAGTTCTCCACACATCACTCTCATTCTTCGAGAAAAAACTCCACAAGAGCATCTGGTGGGATGCTCACAATATGCCGGCCTTGTAAATACTGAGGGAATCAAACAGCGTCTACATCTCGCCTCTAATCAATTGGCAGCATGTGTAAAGCGCTGTAGGTAATGAAGTATTCTCTAGAGCATTTGACTGGGTTTTTCGACACTTGAAAACCAAAACTATTTACAACTTTTCTTCGTCGTTTCAAACACAAAATGTTATCAGAGTGATGCAGTAAACAAAACCTGAGCTAGGACCTGTGAACAAACCCGCCCTCAGAAGCCAATCCTTTGTTATTTACTGCCAAATATAGTGATTTTATATCGTAAGGAGATCAAAATGTCCTGTAATAGTATGTCTAATAGTAATATGAATTGGATCTTGAATGCATCTTTGAATTGGTGAAAGAACAATCACGAAGTACTCTACCCATAAAATGAGATACTTTCAAGGTATCAAATGTTTCCAATCCTCAACAGAAACCGTGTCTTAAAGAACATTGGAAAGAAAAAGCGACTATTTTGAAAGAGACAATCAAAACCAATTTAATCTGCAAACAGCAAAGTGTCATACTGTAAATGTACCAAGTCATACTGGGATTCAACTTTTCTTTCAATCTCTCTCTCATTATTAACACCACTGCTTCCATCAGTCAACACCATGAATGCCTTTGAGGAAGGAATGAAAGTGTTTGCTGTCATTCCTCTTTGCACGGTCACTGCGCCTCTCTGTTTGGTATGAGGGCAGACTTTTCGCCCTGTCCTTGAGTGTGGTCGTTCAAAATAGTTACAAACACTCCCGCGTTTAGCCGTGGCTGGATGAGAATGACCTTTAGCAGCTGTTTTGCAGGGACAGACGTCAAGAGTTCTACACTCGAAACATGCTGAAAACTGTGTTAAACATCTACTCTAAAATAGCCCTAAAAATGTTTATCATGGTACTAACATCCTGTACAATTAAGAAAAGGGATTACTAGCCAGTTTATTGTTCTGCTTCCAGAATTAAATGTCCTTGATTCCTGATGATTTATGCTTTTCATAAAACATTTTGCCATTGCCTGATTTTCTCTTCATCGTCTCTCATGGCTCTGGACTTCACCTACCTAATATCACTCAATAAATACATGTACCATACATGACGTTTGCTGTAGCTATGTTCGTATGACAAAATAAAGAACCTTGAAGGATACTCAAAATGACCACAAAGAAGCACAAAAAAACCTACAAAGATCAAAAATACTCTAAGACCATCAACATAACATTATACACAATATGCTGTCAGTCTGCAGTACTGAAGCCAGCAAGAGTCCGCGACACAGAGCATGAATGTGTTTGGTGGAAGAAGCGGGAAAACACAAACAAGAAAACGGGACGACAGATGTGATTCCACTCTCAGCTCACAGTAACTGTAAATATTGTTGTGGACAAAGCCACAATTCCCTGGATGCTAACCACCGAATGCAATCAAAGCGCAAAAGAACTAGCTAAAACTGAGACCTGGCTTTTCGTAGCTGTCTTAAAAAACAGTATCCTTGATCGAGCGACAGTGTCAGCGAATGAGGATCGAGTGACAACCGTCGAGTGACAACCGTGGACTAACAAAAGAGCTTAGAACCTGCTATTGCTTTTAAGGGCCTGGTCGTGTGGAAAATAACAATATAAAGTATAAATAATTCAGAAATCTTACTGCTTTCAGCACTGAATGCAAATATTTCAGCAGGTCAATTTAAGGCCAACATCTTCTCATGTATATAAAATAGCTTTAAGAGCAAGAAAAGAAACAGGAAAACCTACAGAGCTTTAATCTGCCTCTCTGAAGCAATTCCAACAAAACTTCAATATGTCAACAGCAAATTTCCTTTTGCCCCCCCCCCCACATCTTAATTGCAGAAGAGACCCATCCTGCTTATCGCTTCTGCCCCTCTAAGCCCACCGAAGTCTTTCAGTATAGAGCTTTCATTAGCCGCTGATATCTGTCAGTCCTGCTGGGCTCTGCAGGCTTTGGCCTTCATTACCGAGCATGAGACACAATCGACTGCATGAGGCTCTCTGTTTAGACAACCAAAAACAGATAAGTATTCATTTGATGTGTTGCTCTATTCTACTTCGCCCCCGTCCGTTTTGTTTTTATTCTATTCTTCAAAAAAGCGTGGGCTGCACGTGTCAAATGAAATGTTGCAGCAACAGAATCCCCTGACAGCATGTCGTGTGTTCGTCTCTGAGCGAACGCGGGTTTTGTGCTCTGCCTCGTTCCATTGGCCATTTTTCTTTGAAAAGAGAGATTCACTGCCACGCTGATGACATCTGTGCTTGATGCCCTGCAACACACAGTGCAGTGCACAACTTGTTCATTACTTTACCCTGTGCCAGCCTCTATGTATTCCCATGTTGCATACAGTCATGCATAAAAGATGAACAGAAATACTTTGTTTATTAGTTGTTTACAGCGTCAAACATTGTTAATTCATCAGAGAATGCTCTGTTTTTGCTATTGATATTTTTCTGTAACATGTAATGAACCAGTATTCGAACAAATCTTTCATAGCAATTCAGACAACACATTCTCTTCTTTAAGGAAACTGTTAATACAAATGTAGAATAAAGCATCCATATTTCACACCTTATTCTTAGAAAAAGCACAGGTGTTGTACTTGAGAAAGGCAGCATGTGAAAACAAAAGTAATTCACAGAGCTGTTTTAAATCATATTGTGGCAAGTTCAAGTGAGCTCTCAAGTCTTTAAAGATCATGTCATGGCCATTTCTACTGATCATAATTTCATGGTTGACAAGATATACTAGAATAGATTTATATTGTTCAATGTTCCAAAGTCACATTGGTTTATCATACAGCATCTCTGTATGGTATGTGTATTCACTCTCTGTCCTAAACGGCTTGTTGGAGCTCCTGCCCCCCCCTCCCTGTGAGCCCACTTTGCTCTGATTGGTCAGCTCACCCACTCTGTTCTGATGAGTCCACCACCGTTACAGCGGAACATCAGTGATTATGTGTTACAAAGGTGTTTGTTAGTAACCAGAAAATGACACCAGTAAGGACAAACAGATGAGAATGCTGCGTGGGGGCTGGGTGCCGTGTTGGCGGAACGTTGTGCGGCTCGCTGCTGCGAGGAGCGGACAGTGTGAGCTGGCTTCATTTCCTGCTTGCTGCGTGGGATCTGCGAGACAGCGAGACATCGCGAATGGACGCGGGAAGGGGGGGTGCTGAGGGGGCTGCAGCACCCCCATCTGCGAGGCTCCACTAGGACCCGCACCCCCAAACGTGGCGCACCTACAGTGTAAGCGCGCCACAGTTTCACCGCTGCGAGGCTCTACTAGCACTAGCACCCCCAGCGCGTCATAATGGGTCCATTTGGGTATGGTCACGTCACTGTACCCAGGAAGAAAAAGAAAAAGAGAAATCTCCAACGAGGCGTTCTGGGGCAGCATAGACAGGTCTTTTCTGTGTTAGAGTTTTACTCGCTACAGGGTGTACTTTGAGGGTTTGTGACTTTGCAGACCGTTTACATCCAGAAAAACATTCATAACACACAAGGGGACGGGTAATAACCGGAAAAGCATGACATGGGACCTTTAAGTCTATAAACAACAGTTGCCTTTAAAAAACAGTTTTTTTCCCAAAGTAATTGAGACTTTTTTTATTCAATGTATTGATTCAATAATTACATATTCAAGGTGTGCTGCAATGCCATATAAATGTCCTGAACATTTCCTATTGCTAAATCATTTACCAGATCATAACATGAGCCTTGAATATTTGTCTTTTAAATCAAATCTCTAGACAGAGTAATACAGCATTGAAGTCCAAGTCTTTTTAATTGTGAAATCTAAATAAAGTCTTTGTGTACAGTGTACAGCTCTATAATTCTATAAAAAAGAAAGAAATAATGAGGGATAAAACATTGAGCAGAAAGGTTTCAGTGCAGCTCATACAGACATGTTAACATTTAGATGTTTTAATCACATGTTCCATTATCTTTAAAGCCAGCGTGCAGTGCTGAGCTGCATGTATGTGCGACATCAAAGTGGGTGGGCAGAGTGGGAACACAGCAGCGTGATGTGCCTGCAGGGTGAAGCAGCTTGTTTTAAAAAGTCAAAGAGTGCATGTCCTCTCTCAACCAAAGAAAGCACACTATCTCTCAAGCGGCAAACATGCTAATGGACCATAATGCAGCTAATGGGCAGTATTAACAATACTGTTATAGTAGACACTCATGTTAACATTATGGTAACAAATGCATGGGTTTCAAGCCCTATGGAGCAAAACTCAGCGAGTGGAAAAAACCCTGAAGCAGCTGGGAGCAGAATGATGACAAAATGGATTCAGCCGATTGCTGAAACATCACTCTGCTTTGCATACTTCCAATTTTCACAATTTCACCCAAAAGGGCACACCCACCCACACTACTACTTAGTCGTGTTCATCAAATTAGGGCTTTTTAAATGTACACAATGTTCAAATGTTCAGTAGGCGGATATTAATTGTTCTTTCTCATTGTGAACTGAAGCAAAAACCTTATTGTTTTGCTGTTGTATAACTCCTTTGTGTGTAGGTGTACTGAACTTCCTTATGTGTGTTTATTTATAAGCTTTTTTGCACGTTACTTGAAAATAATGATGTTTGATTCTGTTTTAAGGTGCCATTTTGACATGCGGGACAACAGAGCTCATTTAACTACCGTATTACTCTTTCTTTGTTGTTTGAAATGAAATGCCTCTGACAAATCAAATAAACTCAGCCTCTACAAGTTTGGATAACTTTTCTTGTAAGGAAATGGCTTCCAGATGTTGGCTTGCTATGGTTGAAAGGAATATTTAGGAAAAAAAGGGCGAAAAGGTAACATACTCTCTCCAGTACAACTTAGCTCTGAGTGTTCGCGATGCTTGCTAATGTAAACAAAGACCATATTACTTCCAAAACATGTCGCACATTGTTTACGATAGTGATGTTTCTGATAGTGCCGTGGGTGTAAAGCCAGTCCACATTTCTGATATTACGTCCTAACCGACGCAAATCTGGATCGGCTCCATTGTACCCCTGTTTTTAGAGAATTGGGTACGGAGGAAAAGAGAGAGGGGTTTTGTTTTCTGACATTTTGCCTAC
>NW_011354240.1:0-5751 GCF_000735185.1 Notothenia coriiceps | reverse complement strand
TATAAAAGACATAAAAAAGTGCATTTTGCATGATAGGAGACCTTTAAATTAAACTGATTATGTTATTGTCTTGGCCTTCTATGTCTTGCAGCATCATTGTCCATATGACCGTAATGATGTTTATGTTTACAGTAACACACACAGTTTCTCGTACACGGTCCCTACCTTGCAGAGCCTCCTTGGCCCGGTCCAGCTCCTGCTCCTTCTGGGCCAGCTGCACACGGAGCTCGGTGGCGGAGAGCACGTCGGCGGAGCAGCTCCCCTGGGTCTCCTCCAGGTCCTTACTCAACATGTCCTTCATCTGCCGCAGCAGGTGCACCTCCTCCTGGAGCTGGGCCACCTCCTCGCGCAGCAGGACTACAACACACACAGAAACAAAATGGAGCTTGAGCAAAAATCAAAACACTGCCCAAGATATTCTGATTAAAAGCAAGTGTGGCTTTTTGATTTGATTCTGACAGGCTTAACAGTTTTTAAGCCCAGAAAATGTAACTCCAGTAGCTAGGGAAAGGTCAAATGAATACTAAAATTCAATCTCAGAGGTGTGTTTCCTTTTGAAAAGCTATGCCACTGCGGAGATGGTTATGCGTGAAATGTAAAATCGATTTAACATCACCATAGGAGGTCATGGTTTTTATTTGAAATTGAAATAACTGCAGTGCCAAATTACTCTGGGTAATAAGCATCAAAGGGGTGGGTGGGGTCCAAGAGATGAGAAGAGACAAGCCATTGATGTTATAATGAAATCTATCTATGCTGATGCCTGTTGAACCTGTTGGAGGGAATTGTGAGAAAAGGAGAGAAGTGTGACCTTTAAATATTTAGTGCTGTTAAAGAAGCAACAATAAGATGAAAACAGCAGCAAAGAGAAACAGTTGTTTAATCATAATTTGACTCACTGGAAGTCCAGCGAGGACTTCACTTGGCTTCAAAAGGAGCCACAGCAGACAAATGTGCCACATTAAAGGGGCCCTATTTTGCTTTTTGAGGTTTTTCTTTTACCTGTAGTGTGTTATATAGGTTTCCGTGCATGTAAATGGTCTATAAAGGTTCAAATCCATATAAACCCCCCCCACATCATTATGTAACACTCCCACTTGTATTGGCTAGTTAGCGCTCAAACACATTGTAAGTGTGTTGAAGCGTGCTTGACAGGCGGGACATCTTTAAGCAGTTGACCAATCACAACAGAGCCGGCCAGCTAACCAATCAGAGCAGACTGGGCTCTGGTTTCAGACAGAGGGTGAAAAAGTAGGAGCAAAATAAAGAGCTTTTTGAACATTTAAGCATGTAAACATGTCACAGTAGAGACACAAAATACAAATATGAACCTGAAAATGAGCAGAATAGGGCAAAAATGTCTCTTTTTTTAAATGTGCTTGTCTTGGTGGGGCATACAGAGAGTAATTTATATAAGGATAAGTTCAATCTTTCTGCACTATTTCATGGATCGTCAGGGCAGAGTGTTGGGGGGGGTGGAGAGAAGAAACCTGCTCAGCCCCATCTTGTATGGCTCCACTATCAAGTGCCTCGCATAAATCACACTTCATACTCACATAGCCAGCACCATATTACTGTCTGCAAAAATAAAATCAATCATAGATGAATGGGAGAACTGAGAAAAGGAGACTGAATATGCGAAAAATACTCTGCCTCCTTTGTAAAGTTGTGTTATTTCATATCTCAAAGAGGACAGTAAACTAAGAACATCTTTGTATAAACTGCAACCATTTCTTCTTACGTAGGTACAGCAGGCCATCTTTTTGCTACAGTTTATCCTTTAGTGTCACAAAATTGGAGGAGTTCTACTATTTTGTCCAGACAAATTGCAGATAGAGAATACCTAATAATGCAATGCTCTCCATGACAACAACACTACAAACAAGGACTTAAAATATTTCACCTGAAGAGAACATTATGAGCTTCACAAAGACAGTATTTTCTGTGAACTCCCTAAATGTGTCACCGGTGACACATTTATTGTTGACTGTCACCTTTGTGAATGGCGCATTCATCTTTGATCCTGTGGTCCGGCCATGACACTAACAGTTCATTCTCCACTCCTCTTACAGCAGATGTGCTCCTCTCCAATCTTCCCCTCCAGCACCCACAGATGTGATGGATATGTTACATCAGGACAGCCGAGGCGGTTCAACACCAAACTGTGACAACAAACTATAACGGAGGATATGTGGTGTATCTAGCCTTGCTCCGATGAATTTTTAGCACCACATGGATTACTTTAGCTCGTACCTTTGCTCCCTTGAAACTAAAACAAACCATTTCACTAGTTGTGCGACGTGCTTCCCAGGGCTCTGGAGTCCTTTAATTTGTGTTCACTGACTGAATATAAGTGGTTGAGAATAAGCGCTGCCCGCTAAAAAAATGAAATGTAAAAGGGGTTATTATGACAAGGGTCGAGAGAAAAACGTTGGCGGGTGGAGTGTCATTACACAGAAATATACCTAATGGAGCTGATAATAGAACCACATTTTACGGAGCAGCTCAAGCAGAAACAGCCTTATTGGCAAGGCAAAGAGCTGGCCCCTGCTGTACAGTTCATTGGTGTTTAAAAATCCTATAACAGACACAGACTGCATTTGATTACTTAGTCATTAAGTTTGCATGTATTGATTGTGCATAGTAGCACTGCAGGTAGTCATAAATAAATGACAAGGATCCGTTTCCTCTTTTATAGCCAACCCTTAATACTGTTTAACAAAAATGGTTTGTATGACACACACTCCCTTATAGAATCAAGCAGCTTCTTTGGTGGCTGCATATGTTTGAAGAATTGTCACCAGTACAAATCTTTGGATGTCAAAAATAGAGATATTGATTTTAAACCTCCCGCAGTAAGTTATATTAGTCTCAACTTCCCCATCAAAATATGTTAGCCAGCTGTGAGTTTGATCAATGTAGGAGGATAGATAATGAACAGAAAATAATTACATACAAATGTATTTCCGCTGCAACGTAGAAAGAGAACTTCTGTTGTTATTGCAATCTGCTAATCTCTAATTTTAGACTTCCTGCTGTTTACATTTATCACAGTGGCACATTGCACAACTTTAAATAATCATGTGCTTTAAATGTGTGGTTTTAATTTAATTTAAAAAAAAAAAGTGTATTAAAAGTGTTATACATCATAATCTTGTCTTTGCCTTATTGAGTGCATGCCCTGCAAATAATTTTTTGATTGCATTCGTTTTTTTAAACACAGGAGAGCATAAGAGCTTCAATAGATGTAATCAAATTGTTAAATTGTTACTAAGTGCAATGTGTACTTCATCTATTGACATATATGTTATAGCACCACATAAAACATCATGGATAACATTGAAAGATATAACAATTATCACCCCTTCTTGAAGACGCAACAGTAAGCAGGCACAAAGTATGGCTAAGTATGGGGTAGATTTAGATTGTTTGCCCAAAAGGGATACTAACACTGAATAAGACTACCTCGGTGATATACAATGACAACCTTTTGCCGGTTAAATTTGTACACTTAACCGGCAAAAGGGTCCTCACCAGCTATGATAGGAAATGAAAGATGTCCCGTCTCAGTAGTTATTAGCAGAGTGTGTGAGGTGGAAACAGATATGTTATTGTCTTTTCCAGCTTTGAGCAGGTGAGCACTGTGCTGGAGCTCTCTAGATAAGACAGTCAGAGGGTGGGGGGGAGGGTGGGAGTGAGGTAGAGGGGAGCCAGACAGCCACCTATTTTTCAATGTCCGCATCTCCTGAAGGTTGGCGAGAAGCATGCGCTATAAGCTCTGCATTACAAATGACAGTCAGAGTGGGAGCTTCCTGATAAGAGTAATCTCCCCCTCTCTCCCCTCCGGACTCTGTGCAGCTCATTCCCATGGAGGGTCCCTGCCAACGTTTGTGGGATGCTCACAAATCAGCACCTTTATGAAAATGCAAATAATTGAATTATCTTTGTTCATTTTTAGATTTCCTTTGTTTTTTTTGTTTTAATATTGTGTAAATTAATGTTGAAAAGTGTAATAATTGTATTAAATACTGTGCACTTTTTAAAACAGCAGCAATCAGGTGTTAATAATGTAATTCATACACACACTGATGGTGTCATACTGCCTGCATGGGGTTAAACTTGAGGTTTAGCATCTTGCTTAAGGACACTTGACATGCAGAGTCAGGAATCAAACCGTCAACATTGAGATTAAACGACGACCCACTATTCCTCCTGAGCCACAGCCAGCTCTTGAAATGTGAAAAAGAATGTTACCCTAGAAGGAAAATAATATGAATCGTTTTTTGTATTTGTTATTCATTAAATCATTTCACCACAAAACCCACGTTTAAATGTTACACGCCTCAACCAAGGCTGCTGTTTTAGCTGCACTCCTCCTCAACTGTCAGCAAAAAACCTTCTGGCTTTAATTATTTCTCTTCCCAAACAGAAAAAAGAAAAGACAAATTCAAAAAAGAGACGTTTCTGTCAAGTGTGTAAGGCTGTGAGCACGCAGTGAGTTTGTGTGTGAGTTTGCAGTGTGTGCTAGTGACTGTGTTGCCATCACTACCTCGGAACTCGTAGGGATGAGAGGATGTTTCAGGGTCGGATGTTTGCTGACTCTCTGCTGTTAGCTTGGCCTTCAGCAACACCTATTCCCCCAGCATATTCTCTGCTCCTGACTGACAGCTACCTCACAAAGTGTATAGTATATAGTTGAATATTTAAAAGTTATATATACAGCATTTAGGGAATTGATGTAGAAACTATTTGCTGTTTAAAGATTTAGTGGAGTAATGGCGTTCTGAGTAGAGGATGAAGTGATGCAACCTGATGTTCTCCGTGCTTTGTTTACAGTCTGACCACAAGTGGATGATTGTGCATGTGAGTCCTATTAGTGGCTAGCTAATAGCCTCTGCTCTTTACCGCTGATAATGCCGTCCTGATCGGTGGGGTTGCCGCAGAAACGTTAAACTCACCCTCTGGTTCCTATTTATGTTGAGGCTATTTTTTCTCCATCATTACTGTTGCTGTTGTCTGCACTGTCTGCGCAGTTAGCAACGCCAGCCATCACCATGTTGAAATGCAAACATTTTTGCAAAAAGTTGATCATATATCCATCTAGCAGTTATTTGACCATACTATCATTCATTTGGAGTTATTTCTGAGCATCTAACATATGCAGTCCACATATTCACTCTCTTTGAGCTCTGTATGTGGTCTCTACCAACTCCAGAGGGAAATCCTTTGCTATAGCTGTTTAGCAGCTAGCCTCTAACTGTGTCATTTGGTGCCGAGCAGGAAGTGTGTAATGGATTGTTAGAGAATGTCCCCTCAAAACAGTTATCAAATGACAGCATAAGTTAGACCCTCCAGAAAAAACGCGATTCTGCGATCGCAGAATTTACCGCATAATCAGCAAAATGGCGCAGATTTTTAAAAGGCCGCTTATTTATCAAAAGGCTGCATAATCCCCGCATTTTTCCACACAAAGTTGAGAATAAAAAAAGTTGACTCGTCTTGGGTGACGTCATCAGTTCGCGCATCACAGAATGTAAACAACACTGTATAGAGTGAACGTGTGGAACTCACACGAGAGAGAAAACACCAAGATGAAAAAATCTGATCCATCTAATTTACCGACGAACATTTCTACTAAAGACCGGGCAAAAAGTGGGGGGAAACTATTCAGCACCCCGTGCAACTGTGTGTTGGAGCATAAGAGAAAATCGACGGTGACGACCCACTTTGATTCATTCAAACATTCGAAAA
>NW_011354239.1:0-4037 GCF_000735185.1 Notothenia coriiceps | reverse complement strand
CTGGCAACCAAATGGAAGTGTAGTACCGCCGTTTGGCCACCACGAATATTTTCATCTGAGTCCGGCGCACTTCCTGGGGGCTTGGGCGGGACCAGCGTTTACTTCCTGTCTGTCTTCTTCTGATGTTCCTGTTAGTCTTCACTTCCTGTCTGTCTTCTTCTGATGTTCCTGTTAGTGTTTACTTCCTGTCTGGCTTCTTCTGATGTTCCTGTTAGTGTTTACTTCCTGTCTGTCTTCTTCTGATGTTACTGTTAGTGTTTACTTCCTGTCTGTCTTCTCCTGCTGATTTATCTGACGTCCAGCGCTCCGTCTTTTAACCTCTTTCTCTCTCTTGATCTCTTGGTCATTATAGTCAGGGGTGCACATAACTGGTACGCAGGTACGCATGCGCGGCAACAATGTGAAATGCGTACCGTCACTTGTGTCACAAAGCGCATTTGCGTACTGACGTACTTGTGAAGCTTTTCCGGAAGGCGGTTAGATAACCGGACGAGAGTGCACAGACAGGGCTGCTGTTAACGTCGGTCTGTACAGCAGCACTGCGCTAAAACAGCTGATCACAACGTTCACACGCTCTGTGGTCACGAAGCTCTGCACTCCACTACCATCCCCGCCCCCCCCCCAGAAGTTGGAGTACCAAACACTGACTCCAGGTACTCATCTGAGTACCTCACTGAGAAAGTTGTGTGCACCCCTGATTATAGTGCTTAACAGTGGTCTGTACTACTGTCATATTGACCTCTGAATTGTCCGAAATTGACCAATCAGAATCAGGTATACAACTAAGCCATGTAATAATCTTGATTAAGGTACATCAGCCATATACAGCATTAACTTGTTAACTCACTAAAATAACAGTACTGGTGGATAAAGGTGCACAGCTTAATCTTAGTTACCTGGCCTTATATAGACTTTTTGCACTACTTTTTATTTTGTATTTTGGTATTTTATTATATATGTTGCATTGTTGGAGGAGCTCAGGTCAGATATAATTTAATTGCCATTTCTACACTGTAGCTTTATTATATGACAATAAAACCTTTGAATCTTTGAATCTGTTGCTCCTCTTTATTTAATGTCTGGATCTCCAATAAATGGTTAAAGAAAATAACGTTTTTAGATCCTCTTCAGCTTTACAGCTTGCAAGCAGTTTGCTGGACCGGAGCAGCGCTACAGAACTGCGAATCCGGATAACAATTTAAAATTGACATGTTACACTTATGATGTTCCACTTCCACTCAAGAGGCCTGGAGCACATACAGTATGTTTTTTTTTCGTTTTTTTTGGGGTTTTGTGTGTTTTTGAGTTTGCTTATCATTTCTGTATTTGCAGCAATTTTTTGTTGTATTTGTTTTCTGGGTTTGTGTGTTTTTCATCTGTATTTGGCCACGTAAAGAAGGACTCAGTACTTTCTCACTCTCATGTAAAATACATTAAATGGAAATTGCTATTACAGTTAAACACATCTAATATTAAAATGTCCAGTACATGACTTGGCAGAACAGCCTGTACCTGAAGCCCAGGTTTCAGAGAACCAGTTCAGGTCGGAAGCAGCTCTCTAATTGGGGGAGGCAGAGAACACAGAAAGATGTCATGCTGATTGGGAAAATGAGTCGCAGAGAGCATGATGAAGGGAACACGGTAGAGAAAGGAAAGAACAGGAAGAATGAGGGAGGGAGTAAGGGGGGAGAGATTTCTCTGGGCTCCATGCCTTGTTAGATCTATCATCCCTTTAATTAATAGTGTTTTTAGGAAGACGTCTGAACTGTGTCATTTCCATTATTGGAAAAGCCAACGCGATTAATGAATAATTTTCTTTTTTTATCCATTATATCATGCTAGTTGATCCCCTCTTTTCCGCACTGCTGAGTGATAGCATCGTTTTCTGCCCCTCGATCAAATTTAATATGGCCCCCTATTATATTATACTGTTGCGACTGAAGTGTCAATTTTTGTCAGGCAATTAGAAGCTATAAGCTGTGAAGCAAAGTTTGATAGGCATTGTAATTGGATTGTTTCAGCAATAGCTTGAAATGCTTTTAGATTTTCTTCATCTCTCCCTCTACCTGCCCTCCCCCCTGAAGTTTTCCTCTGTTTGTGATTTTTTATAGGGCCTCGGTCTATATGTCGAACTTCAGAGCAAACGAAAGATAAGAGGGGAACGGGGTGAGTGAGGTTGCGCGATGGAGGAGAGCCTGCTTTTAGTCGACAGCGTTTTTGCGTGGTGTCAAACGTGCCATGTGGTTCCATTTCTCCCGCTGTTGTAGCAGCTGTTTGTCTGTTGTGACCTGGCACATCAACCTTCTCAAACTACAGGAAGTAGTACTGGTCCTACAGCACTTCAAACCCTTACTACAGGGAAAACATGTGCTGGTGAGGAGCGACAACCGCACCACAGTGGCTTACAGCGCAGCAGAGAACCTGTGGTTGTGGGTCTCAGAGGATGTTTTTATCTCTAAAGGCCCCCCACATTCCGGGACTGGTCAAAAGGGGGGCCGGCATCATGTCAAGAGGCGGGCCCCTGCCAGACGAATGGTGGTTCTCCCTGGCTCGGCAGGACAATCCACAGTTGGGGGTGGACACGTTTGCACACGAGCAATGGCCAAGATAGCTGCGTCTCATTCCCCAACTCCTGGAGGGGGTGAGACGAGAAAAGTTTTTGGTCATTCTTGTTGCCCCAGGTCGCCGCTCGCCGCCGTGGTTCACAGAAGTGACACAAATGATGGTGGGCCAGCCCTGGACAGTTCCTCAGTTCTGGGGGCGCTGTCTCAGGAAGTGGGTGCAATAGGGGTATTACCCATTCTGGGCCAACCTCTCCAGGCTTGGCTCCTGAGAGGGATAGGGTGAGAAGGGGTGGACTGTCTGACAAAGTTATACAGACTATCCATGCAGCAAGAGCGGGATCCACCACAGCCTGTTACAGGACGAAGTGGATGGGATTCCTACAGTTACTGGAACTGGTGCAGCCGGGAGATTGGTTTACAACCGTCAACCTGAAGGACGCTTACTTTCATGTCAAAATTGCTAGAAAGCCAAAACATCACAAGTATCTGCGTTTTGCCTTCCAGGGGATTGCCTACGAGTACATCAGACTACCGTTCGGCTTCTCCCTGTCCCCACGCACATTCAGCAAATGTGTGGCCACAGAGCTTCAGCCGCTTCGCGACCGTGGCATGAGGCTTTTATTTTATCTCAATGACCTCATAGTCATGGCCAGGTTCAGGGAATAGGCAGATGTTCCACACGGCCCAATTAATCTTACACCTAACCAAGTTGGGGGTTTGCGGTCGGTTGGAAGAAGAGCAGACCCAAATTGCTCCTGTGGGGATTGGCCACAGTATTGACTATGTAAGTTGCTTTGGATAAAAGCATCTAACAAGTGACATGTAATGTAATTATGTCATTATTTCAAACTTGTCAAAAGCCACCATCTGATCATTTCTTTACTTTAAGCATCAACACACGAGGACACTGAATGGACTCACTGACCAGCTGTTTTCACCTGAGCTGTGTCTCTCTCAGTGTTAGCATCAAACTCTTTCCGCTGCTCTTTTTTCAGCAGGAGATACCGCTGTCTGGAATCAGGGCTAAGTTGTCCAAAGTTCAATAACACGCCCACCAACAACACTAAATTAATGTACTAACATGTTGTATATGGTATGATAATCAGCATGTAATACATCGGGTAGCTTCCAGATGTTAAACTAAATCATAAACACATCTTGACTCCAGCTCCATGCTTCACGCACAGACAGGACTTCGGTAAGAAGGCAAAGAGGGAGGTGAGGCAAAATATTAGCATCAGTTACAGCAAGTGAGGAGTGGACTGTGGTGTTTTTGTTCTGTATGTTCAGAAGGTTCTCCACAACGGAGCTGAACACTACTTTGTGTCGCTCTATTAATCTGAGTCATGCTACGCGACTAGTGGTAGTATCATATAATAATTAATGCTGTCATAATTAATGCTGTCAAAATTATCGCGTTGACGGCGGGAATGCATCTTTTGAATTAATTGCGTTAAAATATTTAACGCATTT
>NW_011354238.1:0-2420 GCF_000735185.1 Notothenia coriiceps | reverse complement strand
ACCACGTTATGATTTCAGTAAGCTAAAGAAGCTAATAGGAGGGAGGAGCAACAGATCATAAAGGGAGGAGGACAAGGCAGAGGAAGGGAGGACGAAGGGGAAGGGTGGAGGAAGAGGAAGGGTGGAGGAAGAGGAAGGGTGGAGGAAGTGGGGTTTCATCAGTGGAAGGTGATAAACTTTGCAAACCTTCCAAACTTGTCCTTGCTGCATAGGAGAGGGGGGAAGCATTGGAACGGAGAGAAGAAGAGAAGAAATCAAAACAAAGAGCCCACCTATAGACAAACTGCTGCTCCACACACACACACACATTCTCTCTCTCTCTCTCTCTCACACACACACACACACACACTCACAGGTGTTTTCTGAGAGGTCAGTTAAGGACAGCCGTTCTGTTTCAACACAACACAGAGAACAGCACATGCTGCGCAGACATGTGATCACATTGTTTTAGCGCTAGATTCTTCAGAGTAACACAAAGTGACCCTACAGACAAGTCTACCTAGCAATGTGTGAACGAGGAGATGTTGAAACCCCCACATTTTGATGTTAGAAACGTGTATTTAGGGTCCCCAGCACATAGAAACTGCTGGATGATAACCTGCATATGACGGGTCGTTTACACAATTAGCACAAGGTGTGTTAAATAGCATTAATAAGTTGAATAGCATTAATAAGCTTCAATGTGAACAATAGTCAAACAGAAATGGCTTGGTTGATGTCTGAGGGGTTCTGGAGGTTGATGAGGAGGCTGAATCCATATCCAGGATCAGAAATGGCAGTTTAACCAGAAAGAGGCCGATATTAGTGTTCTGGGTGTCGATTTTGAAGTTTTTAAAGGGACTCTGGATCATTTGGATTGCACAGATTGCTTATTTATTTGAAAATAAATTCTCCACAGGAGAGATAATAATGCTCTCTATATCCAACGGTCTCAACACGACTCATGGTAGTGAAATCAGCCCAAAGAGAAGAAATATGGAAACTTTCTGGTTAAAACTGTAATTTCTGATCCTGAAAATGTCACAATTGGATTCACATACATTTCTAACATTACACTTTGGGGTACTCAACATTTCCGGGTTCACAATAAAACTCGATGGGCTGGCAAACAGACTGGATAACAACAAAGACTATAACACATCTGTTGTGAAATATAAATGTATATATATACTGTTTATAATCAAGAATAATACTGTCTGCTATTCAAATACTGTGAGACATCTGTAAATAACTGTGCAATATATACTTTACTTTCACTACTGTATACATGCTACACTGTGTGTGTGTGTGTGTGTAAGAGCTGCAGGGATGATGTATTTCTGAGTTGGACCCTGAAGGCAGCATCTCTCTGGTCCAATGGGATTCCTCAATTTGATTTTGGATTACTGCAGAAAATAATCTCAACCTTTATGATATTTACACGTTTAGTTCAGCAGAATAATCTACACATGTTAACACCACGTTATGATTTCAGAATTAAAAAGCTAATGTTGGACTATAAAGGAACTACAGCACGGTCACATGACTTCACGTCACCACCGCTAAGCTAAAGGTTGGGCTATAAAGGAACTACAGCACGGTCACATGACTTCACGTCACCACCGCTAAGCTAAAGGAGGCTAATGTTGGGCTATAAAGGAACTACAGCACGGTCACATGACTTCACGTCACCACCACTAAGCTAAAGGAGGCTAATGTTGGGCTATAAAGGAACAACAGCACGGTCACATGACTTCACGTCACCACCGCTAAGCTAAAGGCGGCTAATGTTTGGCGTGATGACGTTTAGTCGTCTCATTTAGTCTCTTGTTAGCAACCTCCGTTTTTCAATCCACAAGTGGGGTATTTACTGACGTATTTTATATCGTAGAACAAAATGCTAAAATCTCTTGAGCTTGAGTTAATAAGATACTGTAACACTAGGGCATAGAACAAGTCGGTTCCAAATTGAATAAAAAAAAGTAAAGTTGTATTAGATAAAGCGCAGAAAAGGTGGTTAGCGTCAGGTCTGCAGAAGCCTGTGTGCTTCTGGATATCTGCAGCCTGGAAGAAGGGGCTTTAACCCTTTAAAAGAAAACAATGGCGAACAGCAAGCCCCGCTCTTTATCTACTTAAAAAACGCTTAAGAACACCAGCCATTCATCGCTGTGTGTGTTTGGAGGTCAAGAGGGTCGAGCAGCAGCTTTCAAAATAAAAGACACAAAAAGAAACAGAAATGTCAAGTACCCAACGTTTAGACACCATATGGTCTGTTTCTGTGCGTCTGGTGCCCCATTGTTAGAGGAGACCTTCTATTGGACAATGCTCATGAATAACACACACACACACACACACACACACACACACACACACACACACACACACACACACACACCCACACACACTCACTCTCTCACACACACACACACACACACTCACAC
>NW_011354237.1:0-6072 GCF_000735185.1 Notothenia coriiceps | reverse complement strand
CCCCTTTAATGTAGTACACTAAACAAATAGAAAGCAGCAAAGATTCCTGCTGTGCTTCCTGTCAACTGTGCAACTGTTGTCCTCCCCTAGGTGAGTACAACATACCTAATTCAAAGTAGTGATCATAATTGTTTGTCTTGCAATGAACATTTTTGGAATCATCCATGTGTTTCTTTCTCATTAAATAACCCCTTATTCCCATATAAGATGTTTTAGGAACGAGTCAAATTTGACTCGAGGACAACAGGAAGGTTGACTGACAAGTTGGAAGACCCCGGGCATAATGAAAATGTTCAAACAATAAAAGTTTTTAGTATGGTGTGTGACATGGTCAGATAATATATTCGATATATTTACGACACACACACAATTATACCAGGTTAAGATACCATGCTAGTGTTTTGCATGTTTTGGTTCTGAAAATTGCACAATGTTATATACCCTCATGCAAAACTACACTGGTCGTTCCTGTTTAACCTATCATTCATTAATCATCATAAGTCATTTAAAGATGGCTTGAATTGGTTATTTCTTCATGACCACTTCATGAGCAGCGTGTTAGTGCTGCATCATACAGCTATGTGCAGACTGACACCCTGCTGTATGACACCAAGGAATCAAAATCAGATGCTTCGTTCACTGATGAGTTAACTGACAAGTTTGGAGACCAATGATTATAATGAAAACGTTTAAAGAAAAGGTTTCAATATGGTGTGACATGATCAGACGATGAACAAGATATATTGACTACAAGGGTCTAAAACCTACAACAATACTGGGGGGTGTTTCTTAAAAAAAGTGATTTTAAACAGAATTAATATGGACTGAATGGCTGTTTACTGAACTTTGAAAGTAAATTGGCCTGTAATGGTACTTTCAGAGGTTAAGATACACTGCTGGATAACAGAATCTTACAGGAGACCTTGTGTGTTTGAATCACATTTTACATCAAAATGTTTCTGCATACAGTGCTGTGTTAAATCTTTGGAGACCCTTTGGAAATTACAGTTGGACATGTTTGTATATTCTGTAAGAAAAACATTAGATTTATTGTTTTGGATTTATTCAATTAAATGAATAAATGTCAAATTTATATTCATTTAAATGAATAAACCCAAAATAAATCCATCACACGGCCTGAGACCTCGACATGGACCCTCGGATAACATGACAGCTGGGCTTTCTTTTGTTTGGTTCATGTTTTTTATATAGTACTCAACAAAATAGTGTTGATCCAGTCGCTGCCTTATTATATGACAGCTTTACCAAGAGTCCGATTGTTTGCCCTCTGCGTGGGCTCCATCTCCCAGGGACTGAAAGAACTGTAGAGAAGGATAGAACCCAGAGGAGGTGTGAGCAGTTGTAATGCAGATTGTTCTGCACGCCTGTATTACCCATAATTATCCGGTCTGGTCTAAACTCTGCTCTGTAGCTCTGATTCTCACATCTGGTTCCACTGTGTGATCAGGATATGAACACACAGTTTTACATGTGTCGGGTTTTAGGGCCAGCTCAGAGAAAAGTCAGGCAGCTGCAGAGCAACAATACTGTACTCTGCTTTCCCTTTTATACTGAGGAAAATATCTGAAGACATGTACGCTTTCAGTCAACAACCTGATTTATAAGCAAGAAAGATTTTCACTGCTGAGTGAAGGTAAAAGCACAAGCTCAGTTTCCTATATAGGTTTTTAAATCAAGACATGGCTCAACAATAGACTAAGATTAGATTTGGATTACACTAGATTTAGACCAGAGACTATTTGAAATAGTGAGGATGATTCTTTGAGCTGACTTTTATTTATTGTATACTAACTAGCAGTGGCAGATGTTGACCTTACACCAAAGTAAACGTCACACCAAAGTGTGTGAATACCTACTAGTTATCAAACCCATTCTGATTCTGATTCTAAGGAGTGGCTGTTGCGCTGTGTGTTTCCTCCCCGGTGCCTCTTCCTCTCAGCAGCCGCTCTGTGGTCCGCTCTGGCCCTGCCTGTTGTCTTAAACTCTGGATGAGCATCACCTGAAGTTGTTCTTGTTGAGGAATGCTAAACTAATGGCCGTGACATTGTCCAGCTCAAACAACAACACATTAGCACATGTTCTGCAAGTTTCCCTCCCCTAGGCCAAACTGGAAAGCATAGAGCCTTTCAGCAAGATGTGTGCTCCTACTGCCACTAGGTAACCAGGTGATAACAAGCCACATGTGGAGCAAAGAGTGTGTTTGTGCGGGACAATGTTACTGCAATGATAAGAGTTATTTTATATTTAAATATAATGTATATCTCTCCAAACATTTCAACTGAAACGATTAGCTTTATGATATTAATAGCAACGCTTTACTATGGGTTGATTTGTTTGCACTAACTATGCAAGTAAAGGATTTGTATACATTTGGTTTGAATGGATTTTTTTCAAACAAACTACTATGGGCTCAGATTTGTCTCATACAGATTTGTGTGAACAGAAAAATAATTTGTGTGTAAATATGTGATTTGTAAATGTAAAACACCATCCACAAATGCATTTAGAAGATTTGCAAACTCACAAATAAATTTGCAAATGTAAAACGGTTCTGCAAATACGCAAAAATATATTTCCACAAAAAAAAAAAGATCTGTGAATACTATAATTAATTTGCAAATAAAAACATTGACAACTTTCGATCAGGTATTTGTGAATCTATTTTGTATTTGTCAACCAAAAATGCACTTGTGGATCTCAAATCTCTGCTTGTGGATCGTCTTTTTACACACACAGAGTTTTGAGACAAACTTTCACCTCCATACACGATGGCAAAAAAACTCACTTGCGAATCTCACAAAAAATGATCTGGTAATCGCCCTCCAGCTCATATAAATAAACACAGTTCTCTGTTGATTCATTGACACCTGACACAGCTGATGGTGATAGCCCTCTCTTGTTTCCTGGCGATTGATACATTTTTTAGACGGGCGACTGTCAATCGAATGCAGGTCATCGGCTAAATGTGCGGGACAAATTATATTATATATTATATTCAGTTCTGTAGAGAGCGGGACACCTGGTCCCCCAGCTGCCTCTAACTCAGGATGATGCTGAAGGCATTTATTGCCTTGCCTTAAATTCTTCACATGACCATGTTAAAAGACAATATCTATACATTACTGCTAATTACATTACAACAGCCCTGCCAGTGTGTGAATGTGGGTGTGAAGGGGTAACTGTTGGGTGGGGTTGATGAGTGTTTGGAAGGCTAGAAAGGCACCATCTCATTTTATTATAGCATTTTGTAACAAACGGCATGTCTATCTTATTCATTACATTGTTATTTAATCAGGAGTATTTCCATATACAGGCCGTCCTGGCTGAGAACGCAGCATAAAGAGTTTCACATTAAAGAGCAAATCAGAAAAAAGGTCAAACAAACAGCATTGAGGAAGGATGACTGATGTGTTGTTTTATTCACTTCTTAGGCTGTTCTCACTCACACACCCCCGTATGTCACTGCCTGTGCTGCACATGTCAGATCACTGCCTTTCACTTGTTCCCTTTTCATCTCTCTGCCTCTCGTCAGCACTGATCCCATGCACAATGGTAACATGCATTTGTTCACATATTAATTGTATTCCAATTTAGATTAGGTTTGATGAATCAGTATGATGGTCTTCTTGTTGTGCTAATGTTGTGTGCAGATTACAACGCAATGTGAGCAGAGGCTAAGGATTTAATTATTCAGCTCCGTCATAATGAAGGTGTGTGATAGTGTGTGACAGTGTTACCAAAGATCTCACTGTTGAGCTGTTCTCCTGAGAGACAGAGAAGGAGCCGTTACAAACACAGTGTCAATCACAGGGGCGCTGGGTCTGGGGAGAGGGGGGGGGGGGATTATCTTTCCGAACCATATCTCCTCTCCCCACATCTGCCCAATCTCTCTCTCGGTTGCTTTCTTCTGCAGTACATGAAGCCACTGAGTCAAATGCACAGTTCATGGAATGTTTAATTACTGCGCTGCTGTTGTGTCAGCAGCTACTGCAGAGCACAGAACCAGGAACCAACTTCTGTTTTAGAGGGGCCCTATTGTGTTTGGGGTGGGGGGGGACTTCTTTGTTAACTGCCATAACATAGTGACATCACTACGTAACACTCTTCTTTTATCTAGCGCTCCAACACATTGTAAGTGATAGGCTAAGGGGTGGGACATCTCTAAGTTCTTGATCTATCACAAAAGAGCCGGCCAGCTAACCAATCAGAGCAGACTGGGCTCTGGTTTCAGACAGAGGGTGAAAAGAGGTGCTGCAGCACAGGCAGTATGAGGAAAATAAAGAGCTTCTTGAACATTAAAGCATGGAGACATGTCACAGGAGAGACACTACATACTGATATGAAGCTGAAGATGAGAATAATAGGGCCCCTTTAAGGCGGGACAAACGGGACAAATGCAGCCAGAGTTGACACATTATAATGGCTAGATCAAAGTTTAGTTATCACAAATTGAAATTAAAACACACTTATTAACATTATTAAAAGTTCACAATTATCCAAGCGGCAGGGTCGCCCGGGCGATGGCGACTGATGTTGAAATACCTGAAGCACCTAATGATCTCTGGTTACATCAAATGATTTTAAAACCAACCCTCTACAATGCTTTCGGGAACATGCATGTGTTTGATTGTGTGTTCATTATGTTCAGTTGACATGCTCCATCATTGTTCCAGTGCTCACGTTTAGACCTGCAGGGGGGTTATTGTTGCAACCGTTTGAGAAGATCTTAGGGGTTGTATTTAATGCAGTTAACTCCCAACAGCTCACTGGGATATCCTGAATTTTATACGGCTCGTGAAACCTTTTAATTTCCAGAAAGCTTCAAATCTTCCAAAAAAATATTTGTGATGTTTTTGTTTTACTTTAGGCCAAAAACAGCAGAGGAATAATTGAGTCACCTATTATAGATTAATTTTTTTACTCTGCTCCTTACTCTGCATGCAAAATAAACGTTTGCGAAAAGAACGTCCATAAAAAATGAGCAGAGATGCCGATCAGCCACATATATGCTCAGATGCTCAGATACAGAGGTTTCAGTCAGCCTTCAGATGTTTGATGCTAAATGTCACACCACTAACTGCTCCCTTGAGAAAACAAAAGTGAAATGGAGAAACCTATCAAATTCCATTTCTGTGCGCCTCTCCTTTCTGTCTGCGGCTGAGCTGAATGAAACTATGCACGCATGAAATTCCCTAATGGAAGCCGTCTGTTTCCAACCTTGACTGTCTCTTAGAGCGGAGGATAAGAGCGAGAAGAAAGGCCGGAGCAGCAGAGCTCTAGTTACACACACACCTTACAGAGCTACAGAGAGAAGATCTGTAATGTGAGGAGTGAGCCACATGTTTACTGCTTCTATCAAATAGTGTTTGTATCGCAGTGGTTTCATAAAGGCTTCATGGGTTCACAGTAAGCACAGGTGTTGTAGGAGGAAGAGCCGTGTTAACTCAACGCTCTTTTTTAGAAATTCATTAGATCATATATTCATGATTAATGGAATATGGGTACAACCCCTTTGCTTTGGCCTTTATTTAATTCAGCTTGAGATGTCTTGAAATATATTTTAACAAACGGTTGTTGCTTGAGATATTAAAATTTTAAAATGATGTGGTTTTTAAGGATTATGTAATAAGGATACAAAGAAAATGTGACTGTATTCCCTACATAAAGAAAGAAGTTATCAGACTACTGTTACATTTAAAAAAAATGGGTAATCACTAGAAGGATTACAATGTGGCTACAAACCTAAAAAGGGCGACTGTGGCTGTGAGGGAGTGTGGTCGTCTTTCAACCAGAAGGTTGTGGGTTCGATCCCAGCCCATGCAGTCAACATGTCGATGTATCCTTGGGAAAGATACTTAACCCTGAGTTGCTCCCGATGGCATGGCCAACGGTGTGTGAATGTGTGTGAATGTTAGGTCCTAGAGTAAGGTACACTGCTCTGTATGAATGGGTGTGAATGGGTGAATGACATGTAGTATGTAAAGTGCTTTGAGGGGTCTTAAAGACTGGATAAAGCGCTATATAAGTACAGTCCATTTACCATTTACCATC
>NW_011354236.1:0-1229 GCF_000735185.1 Notothenia coriiceps | reverse complement strand
AACGTATTTTAACGTATCGTAATGTATCATAACGTATCATAACGTATCATAACGTATCTTAACTTATCGTAACGTATTTTAACGTATCTTAACTTATCATAACGTATGTTAACGTATCTTAACGTATCATAACGTATCTTAACTTATCTTAACGTATCATAGCTTATCATAACGTATCTTAAAGTATGTTAACGTATGTTAACTTATCGTAACGTATCATAACGTATCATAACGTATCTTAACGTATCGTAACGTATCATAACGTATGTTAACTTATCTTAACGTATCATAACGTATCTTAACGTAAACTTTGGAGGCCAGATTCACAAATAATGTGCAAAAACAAGAAAAAACATAATTTCCAAATCTCATATTCAGTATTTTTAGGTTCTCTAAATATTCTAGAAACATTCTAAAGTGTATTTGTTTATGTTGTTGTTGTTGTTGCATCCCACATACCATGTCTAAGTGACAATCAATATTTTGTTATCAATTATTTTGGTTGGATATGGTGTATTTCACTTGTCGTTTACCTCTGTTATCATTTTTTATATATTTACCAATATTACTTTGTACTCTATTTTACTTTGCATTTCATCATAGTATAAGAGATTATTGCAGATTACGGTCTGGGTCGTTATCTATGAACTAAATGCATTTGCGGACTATAAATAATCACAGCTGTTTGATTTTGGATGCCATTACGAAATACCTTTCCCACGACTTCTCTTCTGCTCTTTTCATTAAAGGCTTTGCAAAGACAGACTGAGGTGTTCATGTGCACACACTTGATTAAAGTGCACGCCTACTTCCACTTATGGACAATTTTTGGAGGACTTCAGAAGCACTCAATATCACAAAGATGTAAATTCCTTCTTTTGTGCGCACTCAAGAGTTTAATTCTCTGCACCTGGTTAGTGCACACGTAAAATCCCAAACATCTTGGCATATGTATTATGCACATAATAGAATAAAAGCAGCGTAATTAATTAACTTTTTACCTCAAACTGGATTGAACTGCTATATTAGTGTAGGCTTTAATGTCAGGAAATACTGTGAATATTAAAGTTATTTTAGCAACATAATGACAACTCATGTTAAAAACAAGCAAACCCAACCTGATACATTAGTATATTTCTTTGGATGATATTCACAAATGCAACATTTTATATATTTACATTTTTTATTCATCCTGCTCTGATATGGCTTCCCTCTAATGACTTTGCCAT
>NW_011354235.1:7936-14073 GCF_000735185.1 Notothenia coriiceps | reverse complement strand
GTTTCCTTACACGGTGGGTGAGCAGGCAAATAAAAAATGCAATTTGCAGCAATGTCCGGTTTCCCAAATGTAATCGGTGCCATTGACTGCACTCACGTTGCTTTAAGGGCATCCAGTGTGAATGAAAGTGCATTCTTTAATCGAAAGCACTTTCATTCCATTAATGTCCAAATCATATGTGATGCGAACATGCTGTTAACGAATGTAGTTGCTCGGTGGCCTGGGTCAACCCATGACGCCTTCATTTGGCGTAACAGCAGTGTTGGCCGCAGACTTGAGGCCGGAGCTGTGCGTGATGGCTGGCTTTTAGGTAAGAATGATTAATGTAAAACTCCTAAATAAATAATAATGTATATATGCTGCATTATATGACCTATTTATCAACCCTACAGGTGACAGTGGATATCCCCTCAAGCGGCGGCTGCTCACCCCATTCCACAACCCGCAGAACGCAGAGGAGAGACGATATAATACTGGCCACAGCCAGGCACGAGCTGTGGTAGAGCGCAGCATAGGGCTGCTAAAGGGCAGTTGGCGCTGCCTCGATGCCACACGAGGCAAACTGTTACAAGCCTGACAAGGTGTGCCAAATTGTGAGGGCGTGTACTGTGCTTCACGATTTGGCACTGCTAAACAATGTCCCATTACCCCATGAGGCTGCTTGTGCCCAAGACGAGCTCGACCCCCCTCCCCAGGCATGGGCGAGAAACCCTGGTGGACTGCAACAGCGTCTGGATGTGATGCGTCACTTTTAAAACAGACAAAAAAAAGGTATGGAAACAACTGCCAAATCTTTTAAAGAAGTGCTTATTTCAGCCAACACATGACGAAGTTGTCCCAGCTCTCTTGCAACCTTGTGTATTGCAGCAATTGTGTCCCTCTGCATCTGCAGGACTGCATCAGTGAGGACACGGCCGCTGCTGGAGGGCTGTGCAGGAGGTGCCGTGGAGACGCCGGGGCTCAACGCAGGAGGTGCCGTGGAGACGCCGAGGCTCGACGCAGGAGGTGCCGTGGAGACGCCGACGCTCGAGGCAGGAGGTTCCTCGGTACACTGTCCCCCTACCCCGCTGGAACCAGCATCTATGAAAAATGATTTAATAAAGTTATGATTTGTTTTTCTAAATACACTTATTGTTTTCTTTACATATGGCTACCAGCAGATATCACACAAGTTGAATGCATTTGGTTTACTCTCATTTCAAACACGGGTATATAAATGTGGTTACCTGGTTCATCCGGTGCAACCTTAACATCGGTGTCCCCATCTGCCTCCGTCACCACTCCACTCAGCAGGGATTCACCGATTATACCGGCCAGCCTTTCATCCATAGGGGTGAGCTCCGGTGCCCCCTTTCCCCCTCCCGTGGCACACACACTCTGCCTGTGTGAGGCCAGGCGTTTTTTGGCGTCCACCTTAATGTCTGACCACTTCTTTTTTATTTCCGCGACAGTGCGACCCTGTGCTGATGCAAAGTTGACAGCATCTGCCACATGCTGCCACTCTGTTGCCTTTTTGGCATTCGTTACGCCAATACTATGGCCACCAAACAAAATGTTTTGCCTTGTCTCTACTTCTCCGACAAGGATTTCAACTTCACAGTTGTTGAAGTTTCTTTTCTTGCCTCTTTTTTCGCTCTTTGCCATGTTCGTTTTGCCTGAAATCGGTTTGATGAATACTCATTATGGGCGTATCAATGACTATTTATAGGCACATATGGGTGTGACGGGAAGCCCGCAAAAGCTGCACCGTATTTCGAGTTGATTGGGATTTATAAAGGGAAACCGGCGTAGGAAGTGCCATACGCACTTTCCTCGCCGGTACGCAATGTTTGGTGAATCTGAAAGTGGCGGAAAATGTATGGACCTATTTTTCGGATTTCTACTACGTAAGCAACCTTCCCACGTCAATCCTACGCACGGCGTTATACATGAGGCCCCAGGTCTGGGTTAGATGGATCGGCTGAACAAACCCAGGACTCTCACACAGGGCTAAGATATGGATTTACAACATAATTATTGGGATGACTATTGGTGTTTTCACAAAATATTCAAACACTGAGATTTTTGATAAATAATAATAAGTAATGTGGATATGATGGGGAAATGGGTAAAGGTAATTTACATAATTTACTGTAATGCAGTCTTTAAAATTAGGAAAACATGTGGTTTTATGATATCCAAAATGTAAGTCAATACCTAGTCTCGTATCACTATATTGACATAATATCGATAGTCAGCCCAACTTTGACCGAATGACGTCTTTTTGTGCCCTGTGTGAAAGCAAAAGTATTTCGGTTACATCATATAACATAACAAACATACTTCCTTTAACCGAAACATGATCTTTTACAAAGTAGTTTTGTTGCAATTTTGTAGGAATTTGCGATACAGGGTTCAGAATCAGGCTATGTTCGGTTATTAATGTAATAAAGAAGCTTTAACATTGACCAAGAGGAAATTAATTTGGACCAGTGCCAGAAGGACAAATAAGTATTTAAGCAGCTGGACATGAGCTAAACGTTCCTCTTCCATAAACAACAGAGTGTATTCAAGAAATTAGGAGTCCTGATCTGACACAGGCCAGTTAAAGCTTCTCACCGAACACACTCCAACAGCCTCTTCTCTTTTATTTGCCTTGGTTAAAGCAGAGTATTTTTCCCAGGGGCTGACTGGACACCGTGGGAGTGAAGGAACTCACTGTGGTAGCTCAGTGGCTCAGTGTTTGTCTCCAGGATGCCTGTTAGGTTTCCAGGGTAGTGGGAGTCTGAGCCAGGGTTGACCCTGACTTTCTCTTTGGCTAATTCCCTGTGCAGCTGATAGGCTGCGGGACGGGGAGGCAGCGGATCCTCCAGTCTGAAAGGTTATGGGAAGGGGAGGTGGAGGAAACTCGGAAGAATGGAGTCGGACAAAGTCACCAAAAAAAGATTCTCCTCTGCATTTAGATGAAGTGTTTGAGTTTTTGCAGAGACTTAAGCCAAGTCTCATGTTTGGCTCGACTCGATACAATTGACATTTGGTGCCAGGCCTTTTTCTATAGTACCTACTTAGCTTAGACAGGGTTCCAGGCTGATCGCCACAGCGACGCCAAATTAAACTGTTGTGACATCATCTTAAATGTAACAATCTGTGAATCCTTTTGTTGGCATCAAAACAGAGAAACATATGCACTTTGTTAATTGTACAACCTACTTTTAGCAAGATACAATTGATAAAAATCTTCACAGAGTAAAGAAAAATGGTGGTTGCTACCGGTAGCTGGGCTATCCAAGAATGCAGCTTTTTGTCACACTAGTGTTCATTGTTTCTAAACAATTACTGTAGTTGTCTGCTGTTTTTTAAAACCACCTTATAGTATCTTGTGAATCTGAAAACCTCCACAAGGTGGTATCAAAAAAGTAGCCATCTTTAACTTTCGCAAATGAAAAAAAAAGAAAAAGAAAAGAGCAGATTGAGTTAAGTACCATGCAATGAAAATGCAGCATTAGCTTGGCACGAAGACTGAAACCATTTTAATTGTACAAATTTGTAGGCTATGTCTTATTTGATCTGTACACAGAAGTAGGAACCAAATAAGTCACTGCGCCCAGCTGCTAGCTCGTCAAGAAGTGGTAACACCACATAACTCCATTTAAAAACTCAACTTCTCATCTTTCTATCTTTTCTTGTAAAATGTTAAAATTCATTTAACATAACAGGTTTTTGACTGAATTAGGCTAGCTGCTAACAGTTTTAATGCTAAGCTAACCACCTACTTGCGAGGCTACAGTACAAGAGTGATACCTATCTTGTGGTGTTATCATCTATACTGACTCTCTGCAAGAAGTAGCATAATGTTTATTTCCCAAAATCTCCAACTATTTTATCAAGCAATACAAATGCAGGACAACTTGTTACCATGTTTAGCTTCACTTGCACATTGGAGCAATGATGCCTAGAACATTTTGACAGAAGTCCTTACTTGAGCTCCATTAAGTTTCAGCAGTATCTCCAAAGTTATTTGACCTTACAGAAGTAAAAGTTATTGTTGGTATTCTGTTGCTGACATGCAGAATGAAGTCAGACCTGACGTTAAGGGAGTGGTAATAGATGAAGGCTCTAACCAGTCCACCAGGTCCATCAGGTTCCAATTTCTTGGTGGGAATAAAGAGTTTAGCTTGGAAATGATCATATTAATTTCACTGCCTGATTAGAATAAAGGAAATAGAGTTAGACTAAGCGTTTGCTAAAGGTGGCTCTTGGGTTTGGGTGGTTGCCTGTCTTAAAAAGAGAATTGTGCAAAACACAAAAAAGCTTTCATGTCTATAATGAGACTGATATGAGTTAGCAGCAGCAGCTAGCCGTCTAAACTCTCCATCTCTCTGTGGGAAAGGAAAGAGGTTTCTTGGAGATTCCGGGGGAGTGTTGTGCATTCCTATTGGCTGACACACCAGCTTGCACAAGGTGCCGGCTGCTGCCACGTTCTTTGAGGGAAAAGGTCAGCCTGCTATCGCTCTCTGTCAGCGGGTGGGAAAACAGACACAGCAACACCAGATATGGACCTAAGAAGAAAATACAATAATGCACTGCAGTGCGATGGAGACTTTATCCATATGTATGGGGTGGGCTGTTACTTGGAGAGGTTCCAGTTCACCTCCTTGGCCCTGCCGTGGCGCCCTTGAGCAAGGCATCAGACAACCCCCTTCCACCCCACTCCCATTGCTCCCCGGGCGCTGTACAATAGCTGCCCACTGCTCCTATAGTACTAGGATGGGTTAAATGCAGAGGCCATATTTCACTGTGTGTTCTGTGTGCTCTGCATGTGTGACCATTAAAGAGGGTTGCATCCCTCCGATTCTATCTATCCATGTAGTAGCGGAAAACACACATATAGATCAATGAGGTGGTGCAAACACGTGCATGTCACTGACCTGTGAATCATGTAACGGTTTCTACAGTGGGGTTTTTTGTATGTCTTTCAATGTCTGTCAGATTATACAACAAAAACTACAACTGGAACATATTTGACCAACTTTTAATGTAATTAAATAGAGCTAAATATAATTGAAATTAAATAGAATTAAATAGAACACAGTGTAATAATGCCCCATTTAATTCCCTACAATACACTACAATAATTCCCTCTTTGAATAATGCTCCAGTTTGCCATATAAGATATGAAACCTCCTTTCACAATAACCACCATGTTTGCCAAAGTGTTGCAAGTAGCAACAATGATAATTCAAAGGCAGGGTGGGTACAAAGAGACCAACAGTTGAGGAGTGTGAGTACGATGAGAAATGTGATTACCCAGCCTTCAATGTAATTAAAGTGTTCCACCTTTGCACTTTGTCTTACTTCTCATCCCTAACTGTGTGTCTTAACAAATATTTGTCATAACCTCCCGGCCCACATGCATTCCCATTAGCCCCTCCCTACCACACTGACTCACTGTCTTCCCGTAAAGACACTGCCTCACACACTTCCTCATTCCTGAAAAACCAATAAAGAACACTGATGTGGCAACACTCTAGCTTCTGCTTGCTAGAACTGGCTTAGGTGTGTGTTTGTAGATTACATACTTGAAGTGATTACTATACACTGCATTTGTTAACCCTGTTGTTGTGGATTGTCAGTGGCAGGTGATTGATTCCGAAATGATTGATGATTTCTAATGCTGCATGAATGAGGCAGGTGCAGTGAGCTATGAACCATCATTTCTGTTTGGATTGGGCAAGGGTTAGAGGAAAGACACAATGAGGCGGCAATACAAAATTGTAAAAAAAATAGCTAAACAACATGAGGTAGGCATGAGAGGCAAGTCTGACACAAATTGTTTGCTCTTGTGTTTATGAATTAAGAAGTGAGTTCACACATTTTCTTAATTTAATTTGAGCCTTTGCAAACCATTTACATGCACAAAAACCTGTATAACACACCACGGGAAAGTGTCAAACACCCAAAATCATAATATCCTCTTTAAGAACAGGTAGAAAAGAGGTTTTGCCTTAATTGTTTTGTTTCCATATTAAGGCAAGTATTTTTTAAAGTGGTTACAATATCATTTCAGCAAATTACTTTTGTTAAGAGAATACGGTACATTAAAATGCACCTGGAAGAAAATATGTTTGCTTTTAGTGTAACTTAGGGTAATGTTGCAT
>NW_011354235.1:0-2883 GCF_000735185.1 Notothenia coriiceps | reverse complement strand
GGGTTCCAGCAGGAAAAGCTGGAGGCCGGAAAAGAGTGAGACAGGTAGCGCGCAAAAGTAAAAGTGGAACCGAGAGTGGTACGAGAGACAGAACGAGAGAAAGACAGACAGACATTACGAGAGCGAGACAGTTTGTCCCCGTACCACTGGTTGAAAACCACTGCTGTAGATCACTGCCGGTACGTGCGCTGGGAGCGCACCGTTTAAGTTTGAAAGTTGAAAAGTTTGTGTGTCTGAAACGCTATGTGATACAGTACAGTTTACACAGTACATGTTCTGTAGCTACTATTGCACTAAATGCTAACACTTGAATACGTTATGCAAATATGCAACTTGTCTGTTGAAATGTTAATAAATGGGAGCTTCCTCAAACAGCCATCTCTTTCCCGACAATCCCCTCTGTGCACGAACCCTTACATATGGTAATTAAACATTAAAACACCTGCGGCTTATAGTCCAGTGCGGCTTATATATGTACACATCATTCAATTTAGCTGCTGCGGCTTATATTCAGGTGCGCCTTATAGTCCGAAAATTACGGTATATTCATTTAACATCCAAAATAAGGAATTTCCCAATGAACTATCTTGCTCCATGTTTCTGTAGCAATCGCACCGTCTTCCAGGGCTTTTAAGAGGCTGGAAATCCAAACCAAACATGTATGTTCCTGTATAAATTCACTACGTCCCGATCGAAACATCCCAACATTATCATCCATCAAAGTTTTTTTGTCGATATATCCAAAAAAAGCTGTTAACCTCCAAAAGAAGAAAACTAGAAGAACTCATTGTACAGTTTTCAAGTTCATTCTTACCTTAAAACATCCACCTTAAGTTTTAAGGAGATAGCATCTCATTAGCATTCAGCATTTAAGGCAACAAGTGCATCTAACAGCCTACAACTGACCTGAAATGCATTGGAAAATAAATACTATTAGTTGTAATCTTATTCCAAAAGCGAGTATTTCAATGTTTGGTTGAGATTTTAAGTACGTTTTATCCGGAGTAACATTCTCCAGTGATTTCTGCTTCTAATACATTTAGTATTAAAGCTTTAGCAACGAAACTGTAGGATGCAAAGACTTGTGTTGAATATATGAGCTCCTTCCTGATTTGGAAGCACACTTCCAATCTGACCTTGAGCCCGTCTTTCCTCTTGTCCACTCGTTCTATATGGGAGATGCAGTGCTAGTGTTTTTATCCACTCACCCATCCCATGTCTTATCAGCCCTGGAGGGTGAGCAGGGATTAGTCCTGGAGAGAAGGGGGTAAGTGCACAGGGGCTCGAATACCTTGTAAAACCCACACTTTAATCTGGTTTCTCGCTTTGTATCAGATCTGGAGTTTGCACACTGTGTATGATTTATGCCGAGGAGAGTGGTAACAGAAGAGAGGACCTACATGAGGGTTAGACAGATAACTGGGTGGATGGAGGATTAGGGGAGTGGGTTAGAAAGACGGTATAAGATGTAGAGCAGGGGGCCACATACAGAAAAATATACGAAAGGCTGGGCCACTCACTAGAGGTATATTGCCTCATAAGTTCAGTTATAAGCCAGTGAAATCAATCAAATGTATGTAAATGATGCTTAGTACTTGAATATGCTTTAAGAAAAACATCAGCCTACATCTCGGCTCTCAAAAGGGGTTTCATTTATTTAGTTTGAAATAAAACAGAAGCTTCAGATTTCTTATCAACTTAGATTTGATATTAAATGTTTTCAACTGACTGAATTAGTTTGAAGATGGCTTCTTAACACATGAACACTGTGTAATATCCATTTTCATCTATATCTAAGAAGTACAAGACAAGCACAAGTTTCATGTTTGGTCCGTACTTCAATACACCCCTGATGTAGAGGAAGGAAAAGGCAAAAGTGAAGAAGTAAAAAAACAAAACCAGGAACTTTAGAAACGGAACATTTCAGGATTATGGTGATTTAAGATTTGAACCTTCTCACCAGACTGACGTCAAGAACACCCCGGGCTCCGAAAGCTTTCTCTTTTTCTCTCACGCCTTTTAGTCGGACTAACAATGCTTTAATGAAACACCACCAAGCACACAATGGGACCTCATGATGGGTCCACAAATAAGTGCACTCAAGCACTTAAGTGGAAGTGAGTCATTGTCAGGAGCAGTTAACACCTTTGTAGCCAAAAGACCTGCCATTATGGGCTTTTGCATTCAATTGAAGTCACTTTAAAAAAGAGAAAATTACTCCACATCTGAACATGCCGAGTTCTAAAATTCTAACGTTTGATTATAAAAGTTTTCAACAACGGACTCAATGCACTGTTGGCAAGGCTCAGGAAACATTATGCTGCTTTTTATGTTCAATGTATATGTTGTACTTCGACTGTGTCGTTTATATGTGACCTGCTCTATCGAAATCAGTCGCATTGACCCGAAGACACATTTTGAGTTGTATACACTGCTGGAAAGAGGATATTCCTAGCTTTCTAATGATATCAGGATTGTTTTTGTTCTCCAAATATTAAGCGAAATATGTCACATTATATAATAAATGTCACCGAGTCATTATTTTGAGAAAAAGGCCTTCAAAGTTTTCTCTTCTCTGGAATCCATCGATCTGATTGATTATTAGCAAATGATCAAAATACTACGGAGGGAAGATATTTTCGTTTGGATTGCTGGTCTGGGAGAAGCTCGCGAGTGTGTGTGTGTGTATACGTGTGTGTGTGTTTGTGTAATTTTGCGTTTGTGTGTATTGCGTTTGTTTCCCGGGGGAAACCCTCACGAGAAACACCGGCTGTTGTTATGCCTGCTGTGACGTTAAGTTACTCCGTTCTCCGCTTGTAATTATGCCGTTACAAGCTTCAAAGTTATATTTATCATCTGAATTTGCCGAAACAAGTTTAATAT